>NC_058403.1:72835391-72887764 GCF_002201575.2 Neomonachus schauinslandi
ATTTATTTATTTATTTATTTATTTATTTATTTATTTATTTATTTATTAAGAGAGAGAAAGAGAGAGAGAAAGACAGAAAGAGACCGGGGTGGAGAGGGGCAGAGGTAGAGGAAAAGGAAGAATCTCAAGCAGACTCCACACTGAGTACGGAGCCTGATGCGGGGCTCAGTCTCACAACGCTGAGATGAAATCAAGAGTTGGATGCTTAACTGACTGAGCCACCCAGGCGCCTCAGTGTTTTTTTAACCTCTGCCTTCAAACACTATTGTTTTTCCATCACTGCAAACTCAGTCATCCCGCGGGCAGATCATTTCCTGGTCAGTATCAGGTATTAAAATGATCTCATCTTTAGACATTTAAACTAACATTTCATCTTTTCATCCAGTTCAGACTTTTTCTTCCTCTAGATCAAGCCTGACCTTGGAGCTAACAGTGGGAGAGAAGGTCATGGTCTCTACTTTCCTTATGTTGCCTACTCTCCACTCTTGCTTCAGGGAATTTGGAAGCAACAAGAGCAAATGACTTTTTACTTATGTGGGGGTATTGTAGTTCTGTCCTGTCAAGTGCCCTCTAGCATAGCAGGCATCTAAAATTCATGTTCACAAGTAAATCATACAAATTGCTTAAAAATATCCAATACTGCAAAAGCAATATCATTGATTCAAATTGGCATGGGACTCACTGGTGAGTTTTTGGGCTCTTCAGAGATTCCTGTGAATTACTCTGGACTAAACTACTCCCTGACATGGGTGGTGCTCTCTCCCTCTCACTCCTCAGGATTCCTCTCAGCAACTGCCTTCTAGTGAAGCCTTTTTCAACTGTTCGGCCCTCTAGTCCCAGCAGACTGCCCACTGGGCAGATTCTTTCCAAAACAACTCTAGCCTGGCTAATTTCCATAGTTTCTACCTGACCTACCATATAGTAGATGTAGCCTGCTGTCACTGCTGCCCTCTGTCTTTTCCCTCTGATATTGCAACCGGAATGAGCAAGCCAATCCCCACCTCCCAAAATACTTCAGGTATCTCCTGGAGCGGTTCTTTTTTTTTTTTTTTTTTTTAAGATTTTATTTATTTTTTGACAGAGAGAGAGACAGCGAGAGAGGGAACACAAGCAGGGGGAGTGGGAGAGGGAGAAGCAGGCTTCCCGCTGAGCAAGGAGCCCGATGTGGGGCTCCATCCCAGGACTCCGGGACCACGACCTGAGCCGAAGGCAGACGCTTAACGACTGAGCCACCCAGGTGCCCCTCCTGGAGCGGTTCTTATGACCTCCCCTCATTTTGGATTGGAGTGATGCTGGGAAGAAAACCACAGTTCTCGCTGCTCTTAGTAATTCCCTTTAAAGACTCTCTTAATGATTTCTATAATTTTATATATTCTGCACATAGGTAATTTCTTGGGGCTGGGGCATGCTTATAGTTGAAGGACCAATATGGATCCTTCTGAGTGGGTACAATGGAGATATGGCAGTCATCTCTCTTTTACTTCAGTTGGCATTTGCCATTCATGGTCCTCAAGTATAAGGCTTAGCAAGAAAAGACCCAGACAAAGGAAAAGCCTTTCCTACTATATGTTAGGCACATAGGTGTCTGGGGCCTAAATAGTCTGATCGCTGAAGTTTACAGTTTAGTGGGGGATTCACATACATGAATGAAGGAAATGCAAGTCAAAAGTAGTGAGTGCCAGGGCGCCTGGGTGGCTCAGTTGGTTAAGCTACTGCCTCAGGTCATGATCCTGGAGTCCCGGGATCGAGTCCCGTATGGGGCTCCCTGCTCGGCAGGGAGTCTGCTTCTCCCTCTGACCCTCCCCCATCTCATGTACTCACTCTCATTCTCGCTCTCTCAAATAAATAAATAAATCTTTAAAAAAAAAAAAAGTAGTGAGTGCCAGAAAACAATAGGTACTTTGGGAGTTCAGAGAAAGGAGAGATTATAAAATCTTGTGGGAATAAGATATATATATATATAGATAAGCAAGTACATAAATTAATTAAATACATGATGGTGTTGTCTTTGTCCCACACTAATTCAGGCTTGAGGTCAAAAGCTGTAATCTGGGAACCTGGAAAGGCAGGCACCTTGGTGAGAGTGAGAGAGAAAACAACAGGTGCTTTGGGAAGTTCAGAGAAAGGAGAGATCATTTCTGAAAATCTGTGGTTAGGAAAGAGATAGCAATGGAGAAAAGAGAGAAATACTAAGGATTGCTTCATGGAAGAAGTAACATTTGCATCAAAATAGAAAAGATGGTTGGATTTCAAAAATCTTTTCCTAAGAGAAGGGTACTTGAAGTAGAATGAAGCAGCATGAGCGAGAGAGAGTTGGGGCATGAGTTTTTCAATTCGACCACACTGTAGGGTATGTGAAAAGAAGCAGGAGATAAAATTTGAAAAGGTGAGTCAGGTCAGATCACAGAACTTGACTTCCAGGCTGAGAACTGTGAATATTCATCTGTGCATGTTAGTAGTCATTGACAATGGGCGATCAATGTAAAACCACTTTCATGAAGGCACCTGCCTTTCCAGGTTCTCAGATTAGGGCTTTTGACCTCAAGTCTGAATTAGTATGGGACAAAGACAGCACCATCATGTATTTAATTAATTTATGTACTTGTTTATCTGTATATACCCTGTTTGTTCCCACAAGATTTTAAGGCAACACAAAGGCATTTAATAAGACAAGGTATAATATGTTAAAGGGAAATCAAGAAGAAAAGTAAAATGAAGTCAGGAAAGTCAATTAAGAAAATGGATGTCTTAAAGCCCAATTTGACCCTAAAAGGTACAGAGGCCATTTTAAAAGGAATTTGTTTTAGCTGCATCTCTACTCTTTTTAACAAAACCCACTCAAATTAGATCAAGAAAAAAGAAGTAGGGGGATGTTTAAGAATATAATTCTCAAAAGAAAAAATTTGAGAATAGAAACTCAGAAGCACCAGGGGCCAGAGCAGGGCTAGAGCACTAAAGAGTGGAAAACAAAGGCCACCTTTTTTATTTCCAAGAGGCCATCTTATCTCTTTCTTCTTCTTCCTATTCTTACTATTTTTGTGTGACTTCTACTCATTCACCTTGCAAATGACCCTAAATGGTGACTTTACTATTGAACTTCCATAACCTTTCTGTTGGTTTGCACAGCTAATTAGCTTAGCCTCTCAGTGTCTCCTTTGCAAATATTTTGGAGAGAAAATTCATTGACCTAACTTGGGTAATATGTCCACTTCTAAGTCAGTTATTTCTGTAAATAAAGATGAGGTCATGTAATTTAGCTCTATTTAGGCCAACCACTTCAGCATATGGAAGGAGGCAGTGTCCAGAGAAGAAGGCTGTAGGAGGAAACCCATCCATTATATAAATGCCTCTCTTACATAAATTCCATCAGTGCTTCAAAGACTCCTCACCTTTTCTGGGTCTTGGTCCCTTTGGAGAATCTCATGGATGATAATAGATCTTTTCACCTTAAAAATCTCATGAGGCACATTTAAAATTTTGCATGTAGTTTAGGTGTGTTCTGGAGCCTCTGGAAATTTGATGTACAAGACTTGAAATGTCCTTTATATAAAGCAAGCCAACTATTTAGGAAAAGCATGCCTACATTATATCCAAATTATGCTGAACAATTAAAAAGTATATTTGAAAATAAAAATTTGTAACTGCTAAGTCCTCCTACATAGCAGGCCCTGTACCAGGTCCAGTGAGGAACAGATAGTGGGATGAGACAGGGTCTCTTCCCTCAGGGAGCTCATGGTCTGCTGAGTGCATGTATAAATGACTGGATTTAATGCAAGACATCCTCACTACATAGCAGCAAAATGAGTAATGGGCTGTGGAAACTCAGAGGAGGGAATGCTTAATTCTGAATGAAATATAACACTTCACAAGCTTACATTCCTCTGCATGTAGTATGATAGCATATATCATCACCATTTTAAGGAAACCTGGACAATTTGGAAAGGTTCTGGCTACTGAGAAATAACAAGCTTACATTTTAGGGCTCCTCATTTTATCCTTTTTAATTCATGAAATCTACACTACTGCAATGTGCTGTAGAACAGAGAACAGGGGGCTTTACAATTAGACAGACTTAAGTTTATATTACCACCCTGTTGTTCACAAACTGTGGGTCTTTAAACAAGGAACCCTACTTCTCTGAACCTCAGTTTCTTCACCTGTAAAATAGATATGAAATACCTGTTTTGCATTGCTTCTTAAAAAATATTTATTTATTTATTTTTATTTTGAGAGAGAATGAGCAGGGGATAGGGTCAGAGAGAGGGGGAGAGAGAGAAAGAGAATCCCAAACAGGCTCTATGCCCATCATGGAGCCCGAGGCAGGTCTCAATCTCACAACTCTGAGATAAATGACCTGAGTGGAAATCAAGAGCTGGATGCTTAACCAACTGAGCCACCCAGGTGCCCCTTGCATTGCTTTTTAAAGAAATAATGTTTGTAAGACACTTTGCAGAGGCTCTGGAACATAGTGGGGGCCCTAAAATGCTAGTCATTTTTTTATAGTCAGATATTCAGATTCTCTATCAGAAAGCATTAGAATTTCTAATATGGAAAGAGTTAAAATATTCGTTATGTAAGGACTCTGCATCAATTAGCTATTGCCACTATAATACTGTATATCAAACCTCTCCCCCAGATTCTGTGGCTTACAATAGCTACTCTTGCTCTGTAGATAGACTGTCATTCAGCTGATCTAGGTCAGCTGAAACTGATTGGCTTTAGGATGTAGATCAGTTGGTCTTGGTCCAGGCTATAGGTTTCATTCAGGTCTGCTCCACATTTTTCACTCTGGAGCCAGGCTGGAATGACAGACTTGGGCATGCTCTCATTGTGATCACAGAGAGTGAACCTGGCTATGCAAGCAGACCTGGAACCTCAGCTAACATTGCTTTGGCCTGAGAAAACTCACACAATGAAACCAAAATTAAAGGGTGGTAAAGTGCACTCTACCACAATGAGGCCAATAATTCAACCCAGTGTAGTCTCTGGGTAAAAAAAAATCAGAAACTCAGTGAGCAGCTGAGAAAGAGAGGACTAGAGAGGTAGAGCCAAATGCACAGAGATACAATTGCACCTCTCTCCATCACCCACAGCCTCTTCATGTGCTCTGTAGCCATCTTCTTCCTTGAGTATAAGAACGTGAAAAGAACTCCAAGCTCTGCAGCCTCTGCCTTCTGTGGCCAGAGCACAGTCTCTTTGCATTGACAAAAGGTCACACTGTGTGCCCCTTCCTTGCATGCCATGCAATGACTTCTCACACTAACTACCCAGAGTGAGGCCAAACTTCACAAGTTAAGGGCACAGCTTCCTTAAGACTGTTCTTACTTCACAACTCAGCCATAAGTTTGGGGGTCCCACTCACACTTCTGACCAGCTGGCTGCAAACTTGGGGATTCTCATTCTCCCCTCAGGTTCAGTAATTCATATCAACAACTCACAGAATTCAGTGAAGTAATACATACGATTACAGTTTTATTAGAGTAAAGGGATACAAATCAGAACCAGCCAAAGGGAGAGACACACAGGGTGAGGTCTGGTGAAAGGATCCCATGGTGGGAGGATCTCAAAACTTCCATTGTCCTCTTCCTGGGGAGTCAGTTTGATTTACTTTCCTGGCACATCCATGGTGACAATATGCAGAGTATTGCCAAACAGTATTCACCTGAACTTTGGTGTCTTGTCTAGAGTTTTTATTGGGTTTTCCTTACGTAGACATGATTGGCTGAATCACTGGCCATGAAGTTGATCTCAATCTCTAGTTTTTTTGCGGCATGGCCAGCTCCATCCTGAGTCATCACTTTATCACCAACTTTCTTTGGGCCCACCATCTGTCATCTTGTTTGCATAAACCATCAGGGTTACCATGAATAAAAAGACACTTCTATCAACTCAAGAAATCCCAACAATTTAGAGAATAAATCCCAGGAACTAGGAAAAAAAGTCGGCCAAATTCTTTATTACATAACCCATCTGTGTTTTTCCAACAGAGTTCAAGCTTTTCAGGGCAGATGAGATGTCCTCCTCATCTCTGAATACCCCATGGCCTATAGCATAGCATCCTCCTAGGGAAACATTGGTTAAATTGGTAAAAGTAAAGCCTTAGATAGTTATAGAGCTTTAGAGTAAATGAGTTGGAAGAGCCTTTGGAGACCACTTAGACATTCTTACCCATTCACTTTATACATGAGAAAATGAAGTACCAGAGAGTTCACGTGATTAGCCAAGAACCCAGTGAGCAAACTGAAGACCTACTTTAGAGTGTTATCATCCCAAACTGGACACCTGCTCCTACTGCCTTGCCCCTACATGCATGAACACAAACCTAAGCATATGCACCCTACTTTCTTCCTTACTTCAAAGAAACCAGTGATCAGCTATAAAAGAGGAAAAGGCAATAAAGACAAGAAACTGAAACCTGACTATAATGTAAACCTTTGAATGTATTGTATCTAATTCCTGACCTTTCCATGCTTCTTTCCTGTGCTGCCCTAAGAAGTAAAGTACATACCATTTTCATCAGCTTGTTAGAATATATGGCTTCTAAGAAGAATGCAGTCATCTTTTTTTGTAGTTGTTCTGTTTAATCTCCACCCATTGCCAATCCTTTAAGTTAAAAAAGAAAAAGCAACTCTAGGATCAAAATTATAATACATTTTACCACTCTCATCTGGAAGCGAGATTATTTTATGAGCTATTTTTCCTGACCAGGTGTAATGTGCTCTAGCAGTTCTCCATTTATCACTTATTCAGGATGGGACAGAACACACCTCTAGCATCTATCCGGGTACACTGAAGTACTCAGAGAATGTTGGCTGAATGAATTATAAAATGAGTGCTTTTTAAAAAAAATCCCCAGCATATGAAGATTAGTCTAGCCTAATGTCTCTTACTCTCCTCTTCTTAACTCTCCACCTTCCCACCACCACTGAGAGATCATAGTATTGCTTATCCATGTAGAAGGCCACCTTTCTATTTTATACACCATTCCTGGTCAGTGTGGTTGTGAAGAAAATATTTGCACCATGAAATATGGTAAATGTATAATTAACAGAATTTTTAAACCTATTACTTTTCATTTCTGAAGGTGAAACAAAAGCATGGAAGAGGCAAAGGCTGGTAACATTGGATATGCACCTAGGCAATGTGCTTACCTAGATGTAAACCCTCATTCATGTTTGCTGCATCTGAACCCTAATGCAAGTCTTGAGATAATAGGCATCTCAATCTTTTACTGTCAATAATGAAATTGTAAGAGGGGAAAATGCATTTGTTTTTCAGTGAGTTCAACTCATGCCTACCCAAAACTGGCTCCTTACCGACCAGCAGGACAGCTCTTCTCTCCACCTTTGCTGCTCTCAGTCTTTTTGAACACCTGTTTCACCTGCATTGTGCAAATCTGTGCATTTCTCTACGTGAAGCAGCAGCCCTGGTATTGTGAGGTCTACAGATACAGGTAAAGTTCAGTTTTTTAGTTTTCCTTTCTGAAGGTGATACAGTGAGTACCCAATGTCATTGTACAGCTTGATTTGCACACATACCCTAAATTTTTAAGTAACAAAAGTTTAGTCTCCACACTGCAAAATACCAATGACAGGATAGAACACAGAGCACAGTTAATGGGTGGAGTCCCGGGGTGAGCCACGTGCAGTGGGTGGGAAAAATCTTCACATTGGTTGTTGATGTGTAGATCCAACTGTTGGTTGACTGAATGAATGTATTAATTCCCTGGTGGTTTGGAGATCATATAAACCAAAGGTTAGCAAACATTTCTTCTGGAGGCCAGATAGTAACTATTTTAGGCTCTGACAATCTCTGTTGCAACTACTCAATGCTACTGTTGAAGTGAAAAGCAGCCATAGACATACGTATAAAAGTAGGTGTGACCATGTTCCAATAAATTTTATTTACAAAAAGAGGTGTTGAGTTGGATGTGGCCTCTGGACTATAGTTAGCTGACCCCTGATTTACAAGATAGATTTGCTTAAATTAGTTTGAGTTGTTCAAATGAATGTTAAAATTAAAATGTTAGTGATGGTACCATTTTTTTTCTGATTGAATTGAACACTAGACCCAGGGCAAGTCTCTTTACCTCCCCGGGTTTTAACTTCTTCAACCATAAATTAAGGATAAAATGTTGTGAACTATGCCACAGATATTAAAACTTTATTTTTTCTGACAAATCCTGCCTGACCTCCAAAACGAAAGGCAGAAAAGGAGCAGCTCTTTTTGAAGTAAGGCTTGTAGGGCGCCTGGGTGGCTCAGTTGGTTGGGCGACTGCCTTCGGCTCAGGTCGTGATCCTGGAGTCCCGGGATCGAGTCCCGCATCGGGCTCCCTGCTCGGCGGGGAGTCTGCTTCTCCCTCTGACCCTCCTCCCTCTCATGCTCTCTGTCTCTCATTCTCTCTGTCTCAAATAAATAAATAAAATCTTTAAAAAAAAAAAAAATGAAGTAAGGCTTGTATAAACTCCTTTACGCATGCTCCATTGTGATCCTGAAGACAGCAGAGCCCCAGGAATCAGTGAAAGATTAAAAACTATCAAATGATGTCTAAGATTGTCATTTAGATCCTAAATTCAGCAATTCAAATATTACTTGGGGTGAGAATTCATAACCAGATTTTTCTCAAAATCAGATTTTTCTCCTAATTGGAGTACATATACTCAGAGAAGTAAAATTCTGATTGAATCTGGGGGACAAGAAGGTATAACCCAAAGGGTGATGGATAGGTAGTCCTGCCTCTATCACTAACAGCTATGCCTTAACTTTCTTATCTGCAATGTAAGTATAACAGATTAGATACACTTTTATGTTAAACTCTATAATTCAGGCCTTCAGTCTATCTGTCCCCTTTATGCAAAAACACTTTGTGACTACTGATGATTTGTTTCATTAATGTACTCAGCAAATAGTAACTGAACATCTGCCATATGCAAAGCACATCCCAGGACCCTAGGGAAGCAAGGATTAAAAGACTTAAGCCTATTTGTTAGGAACAGATTTCATCTATAACCAGTTATAAGAGTAAAAGTTTCAAGCTGAGCAAGAAAGCTGATAGAAACTAATTTGTGAGTTTGATTATTAAAAAAATGAACATTGCAAATATCAATCTGGACTGGGAAAACCCATCTCTTAAATATTTTTCTGAGCAAATATTCTGTGGCATTTCTGTGCTAGGTGCTAAGGATTTATAAATGAGTAAAACAATAACAAAATAAAACCAAAAAAGAAATTTCATATTCAAGGAACTCTCATCCCAGAGGCAGAAAATAAAAATATGCAAATGAAAAATTGCAAAACAATGAGCTAAATGCAACACTAGAAGCAAAAGCAGAGGACAGTAGTTACCCTTGCCAGTGAACTAAAGACAAAGACTTTCAGATAAAGGAATGGAGAAGGAATAGAGTGCCTGACTCAGATGTGTGCAAACAGTGACATTTGGGGAACAGAAAATATTCCTGTATGTTTGGAGTATAAGGAGCATAGGAAGACTGACAAAAGATAAGGGAAGGAAGGCAGAGACCAGAGTACAAAGGTCTTCTGAGCTTGTCTTAGAAGTTGGAAATTAATTTATTAGCAAAAGAGAGCCATAGACACTCAGCAGCAGGAGAGGGTCATGTTTGGATCCTCAGGAAGAGAATGGATTAGAGTGGGCAGATTCAAACTCAGGGCCTAAGTTAGGGCTTACCTTAGTCCACAGAAGAGAAAACAACACACACACACACACACACACACACACACTAATGCATACAGGCACACATATGCATAACACACCCCACCATGCACGCAGACAGACACACACACACACACACACACGGTTACCCATGGTTCATTCATTCTTAACTGAAAGGAATTCCATAGAAAATTATCATCCAAGCCCTTTCAAGACAGATCACTTGTTCTAAATGGAATGCGAGACAAAGAATTTTTTTTCTATTTTTTAAAATTTTATTATGTTATGTTAATCACCATACATTACATCATTACTTTTTGATGTAGTGTTCCATGATTCATTGTTTGTGCATAACACCCAGTGCTCCATGCAGAACGTGCCCTCTTTAATACCCATCACCAGGCTAACCCATCCCCCCACCCCCTCCCCTCTAGAACCCTCAGTTTGTTTCTTGGAGTCCATAGTCTCTCATGGTTCATCTCCCCCTCCGATTTCTCCCCCTTCATTTTCCCTTCCTGCTATCTTCTTCTTTTTTTTTTTTTAACATATAGTGTATTATTTGTTTCAGAGGTACAGGTCTGTGATTAAACAGTCTCACACAATTCAACGCTCACCATAGCACATACTCTCCCCAATGTCTATCACCCAGCCACCCCATCCCTCCCACCCCCCACCACTCCAGCAACCCTCAGTTTGTTTCCTGAGATTAAGAATTCCTCATATCAGTGAGATCATATGATACATAGACAAAGAATAATTTTGACTTGTTTTAAATTTTATTTCTGCTTTGTCATTGCAAGAAGTGAACAAAATATGTCTTGGTAGTTACTGTCTGGAACAATTTGAAAGCTGAGATCCCATGGTAGTTATAAACTTTTTTTTTTCACCACCTAGATAAAAATAGAATAAAAAATCCCATAAATTCTGGTGATTCTCTTGTAGTAAGTGCTTTCTGGACAACCAAAGTAATTTCTCAATGAATGTGAGTTTGGAGAGAAATGGGACTGGAAATGCAACTCTGATTCCTGGTTCAATTTTAAGTTTTGAGAGTACCACACTGTGGCCCATCACCACCATCAACTGCATCACGGTGGCATTTATCTTTTCTAAGGGAAAGCCATTTCGAAAACCCATCTGCACAAACTGTGAGTATATGAAATTTAATTTTTCTTTTCACATTTTCTTTCCATTTCCCCACCCTTCCAGAGGTGCAGGTCAGTGGTGAAGGGATGGCTGAACTCCAAAATTGAGTACTGACATTTCCATTGGTTGTCTAATGCTGTTTTGACTTGATCTCATTCTTCTCAGTTCTCTGTTAAGTTGTCCACCTTTTTCGTTATTTTGTTTAGTTTTCTCTATTTTCTCAGCTTTATCTTGTAATTAAAAATATAATTCTGTTTCAAATTTTTTTTTTTTAAATTGAGTATTGAAGAAAAATTTTCATAGGTGGTAGAAACCTGGGCAGAAACCTCCTCATTGGCAGACATGCATTATTAAATGGTCACATGAGTCCCGTCCCATTGTGAGTCATCAAGAATGATTTTAAGCACATACATGTATATCAAGGTACTTTGTAAGACCTTCTCTTTTTTTAAACTTATTTATTTTGGAGAGAGTCCACAAGTGGGAGGGAGCACACGAGTGGGAGAGAGGATGGAGGAAGAGGGAGAGAGAGAAACAGACTCCCTGCTGAGCAGGGAGTCCCATATGGGGCTCGATCCCAGGACCCTGGGAACATGACCTGAGCCCAAGGCAGACGCTTAACTGACTGAGCCACCCAGGTGCCCATGTAAAAGATCTTCTAATCAATTCAGATACAACTTGACCTCTTTAGTAGCTTTACAATATTGGGCAAGTTACTTTAACCATTCTGTACATTTCTTTAGTCACCAGTGAAGATTAACATATTTTCATATGATTAGCCATCTCTTCTCTGAATTTCTTATTTACATCTTTTATCCATTCTTTTTTAAATCTTATGTTAATATTGGCATAGAGTTTGAGGTAGAGATCAAACTACTTTATCCAACTAGTCACTAGTTTTCCCAGCAGATTTTATTACTTAATATTTCTTTTGATCATTTATTTCTTGACTGAATATAATGCCACCATTAGCATACCTACATATTCATGTATATTTATAGCTTTATTATATACATAATTTATATTATGTGATTTTTTTATATTATATTTAAATATTTTATTTTTATTTATTTATTTTAGGGAGAGAGTATGGAGAGGGGAGGAGGAGCAGAGGGAGAGGGAGAGGGAAGGTGAAAGAATTTCAAGCAGACTCCCTGCTGAGTGCAGAGCTCCTGTAGGGGCTGGATCCCACAACCCTGAGATCATGAACTGAGCTGAAACCAAGAGTTGGCACTTAGCCACCTGAGCCACCCAGGCACACCTATATTATATTTATATATGTTATAGACCTACAAATCAATTTTTATATAATTAATTAGTTCCTAGACTATCTTTTCTGTCTCATTAATATACCAGTCTCTTCTTGATCTACCACTATACTCTAAAAATTACAGTTTCATTCATTTAGCTATAGATTTATAAGTTTTAATAAGTAAGATTGGTATATCTTCATTACTCTTCATTTTTCAAAAATTTCTTATTTTTTTTGCTTGTTCATCCTTCCAGATAAACTCTAGAACAAAGTGTAAGGCTTTAAAAAAAAATCCCTTTCCAAATTCTGATACATTGGGAAAAAATTGTTTACACAATTTAGTCTTCACATTTTAAAAACATGCCATCCTTCTCTATTTGTTCATGCTTTTTTTTTTATATCTTTTAGTAAATATTTATCACTTTCTCCATTATACATCCTGAACATTGAAGAAACTTATTTAGTTTTTTTTAATATTTTTGTTTATATTGTAACTTTCTCCCATTATATATATTTTTAATTACCATAATGTATTATTTATTTCAGGGGTGTAGATCTGTGATTCATCAGTCTTACACAAGTCACAGCACTCACCATAGCACATACCCTCCCCAATGTCTATCACCCAGCCACCCCATCCCTCCCATCCCCCTCCAATCCAGCAACCCTCAGTTTGTTTCCTGAGATTAAGAATCTCTTATGGTTTGTCTCCCCCTCCAGTTTCATCTTGTTTCATCTTTCCCTCCCTTCCCCTATGATCCTCTGTCTTATTTCTCAAATTCCTCATATCAGTGAGATCATATGATAATTGTCTTTCTCTGATTGACTTATTTTGCTTAGGATAATATCTTCTACTTCCATCCACATCATTGCAAATGGCAAGATTTCATTTTTTGATGGCTACATAATATTCCATTGTATATATATACCACATCTTCTTTATCCATTCATCTGTTGATGGACATCTAGGCACATGAAGAGACATTTTTTTTTTTATTCTTATGTTAATCCCCATACATTACATCATTAGTTTTAGATGTAGTGTTCCATGATTCATTGTTTGTGCATAACACCCAGTGCTCCATGCAGAACGTGCCCTCCTCAATACTCATCACCAGGCTAACCCATCCTCCCACCCCCCTCCCCTCTAGAACCCTCAGTTTGTTTTTCAGAGTCCATCGTCTCTCATGGTTCGTCTATCCCTCCGTTTTCCCCCCCTTCATTCTTCCCTTCCTGCTACCTTCTTCTTCTTCTTCTTTTTTTTTTTTTCTTAACATATATTGCATTATTTGTTTCAGAGGTACAGATCTGAGATTCAATAGTCTTGCACAATTCACAGTGCTTACCAGAGCACATACCCTCCCCAGTGTCTATCACCCAGTCACCCCATCCCTCCCACCCCACCCCCCACTCCAGCAACCCTCAGTTTATTTCCTGCGATTAAGAATTCCTCATATCAGTGAGGTCATATGATACATGTCTTTCTCTGTTTGACTTATTTCGCTCAACATAATACCCTCCAGTTCCATCCACGTCGTTGCAAATGGCAAGATCTCATTCCTTTTGAAGGTTGCATAATATTCCATTGTATATATATACCACATCATGAAGAGACATTTCTGCAAAGAAGACATCCAAATGGCCAACAGACACATAAAAAAGTGCTCAACATCACTCGGCATCAGGGAAATACAAATCAAAACCTCAATGAGACACCACCTCACACCAGTCAGAACGGCTAAAATTAACAAGTCAGGAAATGACAGATGTTGGTGAGGATGTGGAGAAAGGGAACCTTCCTACACTCTTGGTGGGAATGCAAGCTGGTGAACCACTCTGGAAAACAGTATGGAGGTTCCTCAAAAAGTTGAAAATAGAGCTACCCTATGACCCAGCAATTGCACTACTGGGTATTTACCCCAAAGATACAAATGTAATGACCCATTATATATTTTTTTAACTGTTTATCACTAATACCTGTAAAAGTTACAGTATTGTTTACATTTATTTTCTATCCAGAACTCTTTCTGGACTTTGCTATTAATCCTTGATTCTTGAGTGTTCTAGAAAGATAATTAATATCATCTGCAGGTAATAATGTTTCTTTTTCTTTTCCAATGACAAAATTGCTTATTTATATTTTCTGTCTTAGTGTACAGTCCAGAATTTCCAGGATAATATTAAATAATAGCAGTGGTAGCAAAGAATTCTACTCCTTAATAAAACTACTTCTAATAGTTTTCACCTGTAAATATGATTTTGAATATTGGTTCAAGGTAGACTACCTCATGTAAAGAAAATACCTTTTTATTTCCATGAAATCAAGTGTACGTTTTAAATCAAGAATGGGAGGTATATTTCATCAAATGCCTTCCCATCACCTACTGAGATGATTATGCCTTTTTTCCCTTTTGACCTGTTGTGAGAATCTGCTATATTAATAAGCTTACTATTAAATTATCTTCATATTCTTGAGCAAACCCTACTTATTTGTGGTGGGATTATACTCTCACTAAATTGAATTTTATAGTTTTTTAATGTGTGCATTTTATGTTGGATTGGTCTGATGTTTTTTGTGTAGTGTTTTGTTAGGTTTGAGTATTAGACTTGAAAACTCTTTGACTTTTTCTTTCACAGGAAAAATAATTTATAAATAGAAATAGCCTATTCCTTGGCAGTTTGCAAGAACTGATCTGGCTCTAAATCTTTCCTTTGAAAGATTTTTTTTAAAGGATTGATTTAAGTTATCTTCTTTTTAAACTGTTTTTTAAAATAACATTTTTTTCCCCAGATAATTCTATTTCATTGAGATTATCAAGGCTTAGCGTCAGATTTTGAGTGGTATTTCTTTCTTTTTTTTTTTTTTAACTTTTTTTTTTAAAGATTTTATTTATTTATTCATTTGAGAGAGCGAGAATGAGAGAAAGAGAGAGCACATGAGAGGGTGGAGGGTCAGAGGGAGAAGCAGACTCCCTGCTGAGCAGGGAGCCCGATGCGGGACTCGATCCCGGGACTCCAGGATCATGACCTGAGCCGAAGGCAGTCGCTTAACCAACTGAGCCACCCAGGTGCCCCTTGAGTGGTATTTCTTTATAATTTTAATGCCTTCTCTAACTTTTAATATCTCCTCATCCTATATGTCTTTTTCTTTTTTTAAGATTTTATTTATTTATCAGAGAGAGAGAGAGACAGAGGCAGGCAGAGGGAGAAGCAGGCTCCTTGCTCAGCAAGGAGCCCGATGTGGGACCCAATCCCAGGACCCTGGGATCATGACCTGAGCCAAAGGCAGATGCTTAACCGACTGAGCCACCCAGGCATCCCTCATCCTATATGTCTTATGTTTCATTTATTCTTAGCAGACATGTATTTTTATTGGTTTTCTTTAAAATTTCAATAGTTCTGCCTTCTATTTTCTAACTTGTTCATTTTTGCTTTTCTCATTCTTTCCCCCTTCTTACTTTCTCTGAAAAAAAATAATAATGTTTGAAATGACTTTATAACGTATGTATTTTCTTTTACTCTTGTGAAATTAGAGAAACATTCAAGATCAATAATTATGGTTTGGGTTGCATTCTTTACATTTTCATGTGTCTTTAATTATGACTGAATTTCCTCTTTGACCCACAGTTTCCGAATAGCGATTTTTCATTTTCAAGTGGGAAGGGATTTTGTTTTCATTCTCCTACTACTCTTCTTATCAATAGCTTACAAATTAAATGGACTTGATTTCCTTTTTGACCAACAGATATTTAGAATTTTGTTTTAAATTTGTATGTTGGAAGGGATTTTTTCATTTAAATTTGGTTAATAATTCCTACTTTTATTGTTATGATCAGAGAATCTAGCCTGTAAAATTTCTGCTTTGGAAAATTTACGACAGTTATGCCATCCCATGGCACAACCTGTAATCTCTAATTTTCTAAATAAGTTGTAGGTATTAGAAAAGTAAGCCTCATTCCTCTTTTTAAATTAGAAACATACATTTACTACATTAAACTAGTTTTAGTAATTATTTACATTCTGTTTTCACCCCCCTTTTTTTGTATAGCTGTTTTGTCAAAGGTTTTGAGAGCATGCTAATATCTTCCTTTAATTTTATATTTTCTATAGACTTCTTCCTGAATTTCTTATGATAATTCTTAATTTTGATTCAGTGTTTGGTAATGTCCTTGGCTTTTGTCACAACAAATCAAGATTTCACTTTATGTTTTAAGGTTAATCACTTAAAGCCCCTTTTTTTAAATAGCGAATATATTTTATAAGGAGGATATGATACATTGCATTGGCTAGTACTTTAATTTGAACAGTAGCTACAAAGTCATTTTGCATAAACTGAATTAAGTGAGAACTGGATTAGTTACATCATAGTGACTAAGAGCTTGTAGGTGAACTCAAGTCCTATGTCAAGTATAACTGATAATTTTAAATAAAAGTTTTATAAACATAGTTTAACAATATAATCTCATAATAAATCATATACTCTCAAAAGTCTTGGAACTACTATTAAACTATCAAGCGATTTTATGTTGATACAACAGACAAGTCTGTACCTTTCTTTTATTAAAAATTTTTTATTGTTATGTTAATCACCATACATTACATCATTAGTTTTTGATGAACTGTTCCATGATTCATTGTTTGTGTATAACACCCAGTGCTCCATGCAGAACGTGTCCTCTTTAATACCCATCACCAGGCTAACCCATCCTCCCACCCCCCTGCCCTCTAGAATGCTCAGTTTGTTTTTCAGAGTCCATCGTCTCTCATGGCTCGTCTCCCCCTCAGATATCACCCCCTTCATTCTTCCCCTCTTGCTATCTTCTTCTTCTTCTTCTTCTTTTTTTTTTTTTTTTTACATATATTGTATTATTTGTTTCAGAGGTACAGATCTATGATTCAAGTCTTGCACAATTCACAGCACTCACCATAGCACATACGCTCCCCAATGTCTATCACCCAGCCACCCCATCCCTCCCACCCCCCACCAATCCAGCAAACCTCAGTTTGTTTCCTGAGATTAAGAATTCCTCATATCAGTGAGGTCATATAATACATGTCTTTCTCTGATTGACTTATTTCGCTCAGCATAACACCCTCCAGTTCCATCTATGTCGTTGCAAATGGCAAGATCTCATTCCTTTTGATGGCTGCATAATATTCCATTGTATATATATATATATATACCACTTCTTCTTTATCCATTCATCTGTCGATGGACATCTTGGCTCTTTCCACAGTTTGGCTATTGTGGACATTGCTGCTATTAACATTGGGGTGCACGTACCCCTTCGGACCCCTACATTTGTATCTTAGGGGTAAATACCCAGTAGTGCAATTGCTGGATCATATGGTAGCTCTATTTTCAACTTTTTGAGGAACCTCCATACTGTTTTCCAGAGTGGTTCACCAGCTTGCATTCCCACCAACAGTGTAGGAGGGTTCCCCTTTCTCCGCCTCCCTACCAACATCTGTCGTTTCCTGACTTGTTAATTTTAGCTGTTCTGACTGGTGTGAGGTGGTATCTCATTGAGGTTTTGATTTGGATTTCCCTGATGCCGAGCAATGTTGAGTATCTTTTCATTTGTCTGTTGGCCATTTGGATGTCTTCTTTGGAAAAATTTCTGTTCATGACTTTGGCCCATTTCTTGATTGGATCATTTGTACTTTGGGTGTTGAGTTTGGTAAGTTCTGTATAGATTTTGGATACTAGCCCTTTATCTGATATGTCATTTGCAAATACCTTCTCCCATTCTGTCGGTTGTCTTTTGTTTTTGTTGACTGTTTCTTTTGCTATGCAAAAGCTTTTTATCTTGATGAAGTCCTAATAGTTCATTTTTGCCTTGCTTCCCTTGCCTTTGGCGATGTTTCTACGAAGAAGTTGCTTCAGCTGAGGTCGAAGAGGTTGCTGCCTGTGTTCTCCTCTAGGATTTTGATGGACTCCTGTCTCACATTGAGGTCTTTCAACCACTTTGAGTCTATTTTTGTGTGTGGTGTAAGGAAACAGTCCAGTTTCATTCTTCTGCATGTGGCTGTCCAATTTTACCAACACGATTTCTTGAAGAGACTTTTTTTTTTTAAAGATTTATTTATTTATTTATTTGAGAGAGAGAATGAGATAGAGAGCATGAGAGGAGGGAGGTTCAGAGGGAGAAGCAGACTCCCTGCTGAACAGGGAGCCCGATGCGGGACTCGATCCCAGGACTCCAGGATCATGACCTGAGCCGAAGGCAGTCGCTCAACCAACTGAGCCACCCAGGCACCCCGAGACTGTCTTTTTCCATTGGACATTCTTTCCTGTTTTGTCAAAGATTAGTTGATCATAGAGATGAGGGTCCATTTCTGGGCTCTGTATTCTGTTCCATTGATCTGTGTGTCTGTTTTTGTGCCAGTACCATACTGTCTTGATGATGACAGCTTTGTAATAGAGCTGGAAGTCCGGAATTGTGATGCCACCAGCTTTGCTTTTCTTTTTTAACATTCCTCTGGCTATGCGGGGTCTTTTCTGGTTCCATACAAATTTTAGGATTATTTGTTCCATTTCTTTGAAAAAAGTGGATGGTATTTTGATGGGGATTGCATTGAATGTGTAGATTGCTCTAGGTAGCATTGACATCTTCAGAGTATCTGTTCTTCCAATCCATGAGCATGGAACGTTTTTCCATTTCTTTGTGTCTTCCTCAATTTCTTTCATGAGTATTTTATAGTTTTCTGAGTACAGATCCTTTGTATCTTTGGTTAGATTTATTCCTAGGTATCTTATGGTTTTGGGTGCAATGGTAAATGGGATCAACTCCTTAATTTCTCTTTCTTCTGTCTTGTTGTTGGTGTATAGGAATGCCACTGACTTCTGTGCATTGATTTTATATCCTGCCACTTTACTGAATTCCTGTATGAGTTCTAGCAGTTTTAGGGTGGAGTCTTTTGGGTTTTCCACATAAAATATCATATAATCTGCAAAGAGTGAGAATTTGACTTTTTTTTTGCCAATTTGGATGCATTTATTTCTTTTGGTTGTCTGATTGCTGTGGCTAGAACTTCTAATACTATGTTGAATAGCAGTGGTGATAGTGGACATCCCTGCCGTGTTCCTGACCTCAGGGGGAAGCTCTCAGTTTTTCCCCATTGAGAATGATATTCGCTGTGGGTTTTTCATAGATGGCTTTTATGATATTGAGGTACATACCCTCTATGCCTTTACTCTGAAGAGTTTTGATCAAGAAAGGATGCTGTACTTTGTCAAATGGTTTTTCTGCATCTATTGAGAGGATCATATGATTCTGTTCTTTCTTTTGTTAATGTATTGTATCACATTGATTGATGTGCGGATGTTGAACCACCCTTGCAGCCCTGGGATAAATCCCACTTGGTCGTGGTGAATAATCCTTTTAATGTACTGTTGGATCCTATTGGCTAGTATTTTGGTGAGAATTTTTGCATCCATGTTCATCAAGGATATTGGTCTGTAATTCTCCTTTTTGATGGGGACTTTGTCTGGTTTTGGGATCAAGGTAATGGTGGCGTCATAAAATGAGCTTGGAAGTTTTCCTTCCATTTCTATTTTTTGGAACAGTTTCAGAAGAATAGGTATTAATTCTACTTTAAATGTTTGGTAGAATTTCCCTGGGAAGCCACCTGGCCCTGGGCTTTTGTTTGTCGGGAAATTTTTGATAACTGCTTCAATTTCCTTAGTGGTTATAGGTCTGTTCAGGTTGTCTATTTCTTCCCGGTTCAGTTTTGGTAGTTGATACATCTCTAGGAATGCATCCATTTCTTCCAGGTTATCTAATTTGCTGGCCTAGAGTTGCTCATAATATGTTCTTATAATTGTCTGTATTTCTTTGGTGTTGGTTGTGATCTCTCCTCTTTCATTCATGATTTTGTTGATTTGGGTCACTTCTCTTTTCTTTTTGATAAGTATGGCCAGGGGTTTATCAATCTTGTTAATTCTTTCAAAGAATCAGCCTCTAGTTTCATTGATCTGTTCTACTGTTCTTTTGGTTTCTATTTCATTGATCTCTGCCCTGATCTTTATTATTTCTCTTCTCCTGCTGGATTTAGGCTTTATTTGCTGTTCTTTCTCCAGCTCCTTTAGGTGTAGAGTTAGGTTGTGTATTTGAGATCTTTCTTGTTTCTTGAGAAAGGCTTGTATTGCTATATACTTTCCTCTTAGGACTGCCTTTGCTGCATCCCAAAGATTTGGAACAGTTGTGTTTTCACTTTCATTTGTTTCCATTACTTTTTATAATTCTTCTTTAATTTCCTGGTTGACCCATTCTTTCTTTAGTTAGGATGCTCTTTAGCCTCCGTGTATTTGAGTTCTTTCTGACTATCCTCTTGTGATTGAGTTCTAGTTTCAAAGCATTGTGGTCTGAAAATAGGCAGGGAATGATCCCAATCTTTTGATACTGGTTGAGACCTGATTTGTGACCTAGGATGTGATCTATTCTGGAGAATGTTCCATGGGCACTAGAGAAGAATGTGTATTCTGTTGCTTTGGGATGGAATGTTCTGAATATATCGGTGAAGTCCATTTGGTCCAGTGTGTCATTTAAAGTCTTCATTTCCTTGTTGATCTTTTGCTTAGATGATCTGTCCATTTCAGTGAGGGGGTGTTAAAGTCCCCCACTATTATTGTATTGTTGTCAATGTGTTTCTTTGATTTTGTTATTAATTGGCCTATATAATTGGCTGCTCCCATGTTAGGGGCAGAGATATTTACAATTGTTAGATCTTCTTGTTGGATAGACCCTTTAAGTAGGATATAGTGTCCTTCCTCATCTCTTATTACAGTCTTTGGTTTAAAATCAATTTGTCTGATATAAGGAGTGCCACCCCAACTTTCTTTTGATGTCCATTAGCATGGTAAATGGTTTTCCACCCCTTCACTTTCAATCTGGGGGTGTCTTTGGGTCTAAAATGAGTCTCTTGCAGACAGCATATCAATGGGTCTTGTTTTTTTATCCAATCTGATAGCCTGTGTCTTTTGATTGGGGCATTTAGCCCATTTACATTCAGGGTAACTATTGAAAGATAGGAATTTAGTGCCATTGTATTGCCTGTAAGGTGACTTTTACCGTATATTGTCTGTGTTCCTTTCTGGTCTATGTTGCTTAATTTAGGCTCTCTCTTTGCTTAGAGGAACCCTTTCAATATTTCTTGTGGGGCTGGTTTCATGTTTGCAAATTCCTTTAGTTTTTGTTTGTCCTGGAAGCTTTTTATCTCTCCTTCTATTTTCGATAACAGCCTAGCTGGATATAGTATTCTTGGCTGCATATTTTTCTCATTTAGTGCTCTGAATATATCCTGCCAGTCCTTTCTGGCCTGCCAGGTCTCTGTGGATAGGTCTGTTGCCAATCTAATGTTTCTACCATTGTAGGTTACATATCTCTTATCCTGAGCTGCTTTCAGGATTGTCTCTTTGTCTCTGAGTCTCGTAAATTTTACAATTAGATGTTGGGGTGTTGACCTATTTTTTATTGCTTTTGAGAGGGGTTCTCTGTGCTTCCTGGATTTTGATGCCTGTTTCCTTCCCCAAATTAGGGAAGTTCTCTGCTATAATTTGCTCCAATATACCTTCTGCCCCTCTCTCTCTTTCTTCTTCTTCTGGGATCCCAATTATTCTAATGTTGTTTCGTCTTATGGTATCACTTATCTCTCGAATTCTGCCCTCGTGATCCAGTAGTTGTTTATCTCTCTTTTTCTCAGGTTCTTTATTTTCCATCATTTGGTCTTCTATATCGCTGATTCTCTCTTCTGCTTCATTCATCCTAGCAGTTAGCACCCCCATTTTTTATTGCACCTTGTTAATAGCCTTTTTGATATTGACTTGGTTAGATTTTAGTTATTTTATTTCTCCAAGAAGGGTTTCTCTAATAACTTCCATGCTTTTTTCAAGCCCAGCTAGTATCTTTAAAATCATCATTCTGAACTCTAGATCTGACATCGTACTAATGTCCATATTGAGTAGGTCCCTGGCAGTCGGTACTACCTCTTGTTCTTTTTGTTGAAGTGATTTTTTCCATCTTGTCATTTTGTCCAGAGGAGAATAGATGAAGGAGAGAACAAAATGCTAACAGGGTAACAACGTCCCCAGAAAATATACCCTAAACAAATCAGAAAAGATCTGAAACCGGGGGAAAAGACAGGGAAAGAAAGAAAAAAGAAAAAGATAAAAACAAACAAAAATAGAACAAAACAAATAAAAACAGAATATGATCAAATATGATCAGGCTGGTGCATAGATCAGTGCCACACACTAGATTTTGGGTGTATTTTGGTTTGTTAGAAGAAAGTGCCTCCCAAAATTTTAATGAAAGAAAAACTTATATATGTACAAAAATAAGGGTTGATACAATGAAGGGATGAAATATGACTGTAAAGATGAAAATTATAAAAAATTTTATAAAAGGAATTGATAAGATAAGAAGTTGTTTGAAAAAAGAAAGAAGAGGGTTTAAAAAAAAAGAAAAAAAAGGGGAGAGAATGTGATCAGGAAGGAGACTAGAACAAAGCCATACACTAGAGATTTAGGGTATATTTGATCTGTTAGAAGAAACTGTATCTCAAAATTTTAAGGAGAGAACAACTTATATATATATGCCAAAAATAAGGATAACTACTATGTAGGTATAGAATATGACTCTAAAAATGAAAAATAAAAATGTTTTTTAAAAAAGGGATTGACAAGATGTTGGTTGAAAAAGGGAAAAAGAAAAATTCAAAAAAAAAAGACAGCTAAAATAAAAAATTAACTTTGAAAGACTAAAGAATCATGGTAAAGAAGTCATGAATTCTATGTGCAGTATTCCCCTAGCGCTGGAGTTCTGCCATTCTCATTGATCAGTAAACTTGGTCTTGGCTGACTGTTCTCGCTGATCTTCTGGGGGAGGGGCCTGTTGCCGTGGTTCCCAAATGTCTTTGCCAAAGGGGGAATTGCCCCGCCCTTGCCCGGTCCGGGCTAAGTCATCTGCTCGGGTTTGCTCTCAGGGGCTTTTGTTCCTTGCAAGCTTTCCATACAGCTTTGGAGGCGGAGAGTGAAAATGGCGGCCTCCCAATCTCTGCCCCGGAGGAGCCGAGAACTCGGGGTCCCGCTCCTCAGTGAGCCCCCAGAGAAAAGCCGTCAGTCACTCCCATCTCCCCGGTCTCCGGCCGCACTCTGTGCTCACCCGGCCTGTGACCAAGCGTTTCTATCTCTGGCACCCGACCCCGTGTGGAGTCTCCAAACCCAGCAGATCCCTGCGGTGCACTCCCGTGCCACTCCTCCCAGGGGGAGGAAGGGGAGTCCCTCCAGATCTGCTGCTTGTTGGGTCCCTGCTGGAGAAGCAGGGGCCCAACTGTGCTGCAGATCACAGTTTATGGAAACCCCAAGCTGAGAGCCCGCCCCTCAGCTCCGTCTCTGCAGCCGGCTTCTCCACTCCGATACCTGGGAGCTCTGCCACACTCAGGCACCCCCCGATCTTTCTGTGACCCCGAGGGTCCTGAGACCACACTGTTCCAGCGAGTGTTCCATTCCCTGCTTAGCCACTGGAGCTACGTCCCTCAGCAGAGCAGACTTCTAGAAGTTCTGATTTTGTGCTCCGAGGCTCTATCACTTGCCAGAAGCAGCCAATGGAGGCCCCCTCCCCCGCCGTCTGTCCTCCCAAATATCGCCTCGGATTGACTTCTCCGCACGTCCTACCTTCCAAAAAGTGATCGCTTTTCTGTTTAGAGAGTTGTTGCTATTCTTTTCTTTGATCTCCTGTTGAGTTTGTAGGTGTTCAGAATGGTTTGATCCCTATCCAGCTGAATTCCTGGGACTAGATGAAATCCAGGTCTCCTACTCCTCTGCCATCTTGCTCCGCCCCCAAGTTTGTACCTTTCTTAATGGCCTTGGACAGGATATCAACTTTATGATGATGAGATATAGAAAAATACAAATTTAAGTTTTATGGAAATAGGTATGAATATTTGCGATCCCATCCCCTTCCTTGTCTGAAAACAACGTGTAGTGGTTTGCTCTGACTTGTCTTTCCAAATTACTTGTGCAAAGTCTCCCATGCTTTCAAGTTTCCTCATCAATAGCAATTGATCAGGGGAGGCAACATTCATCCAGTTCTTCATTGTGTTTTCCAATCAAAGCTAAATTAAATGAGGGCCTTAAGAGTTTGCTTCCACAGTGGTCATTTGTGCACCCACCTGGCCTACTTTTCAGATCATCAATCTAAGGACAATGTGATATGCACAGCACTCAGCTCAGTTGCTGTGATGACTGGGCCTTCATCCGCATTGTCATTTGGGGGCATCCTCTTCTTCCCAGCAGCTGGGTCCCTGGGACATGGAGATAATGAAATAAATGAAAACTCCACACAGCCACCTCCTGGGCTTTTCTTATCACCAAGCTGCTCAGATCACTTTATTTTGGGAAATAAGCAATCCTGCGGCAACTGCTTTTCTTCTCTCTGCCTCACGCCCCTTCCAAGCAAGCCTGAGTATTCTTCTGGGAGGTGTTGCATCTTGTTGTGTATCTAAAGTGAAGCTTGGAAGAGTATGAGGGCACATGTTGGTGCACAAGGGCAAAAACAGAACTCTGATGTCTTAAAAAAAAATAGGGCCAGTGATAGAGGGGCAGTTACTTCTGATTTCTGGTTGGTAGAGATCTATATAGAGTTGGGGGCTGGCAGACCATAAACACTGGAATAAATGAGATAGAGAGAATATAAGAGAAAACCTAGTTTGTTTGTTTGTTTGTTTGTTTATAAACTTTAAGGCTTGTAAGAATCCTTTATATCATGGCAACACAGATTAAATGCTATTGTTTTGGCCTGAAGGTGCTAATCTCATCAAAAGCATTTATAAGGCTCCATCTACAAAGTGCCTAAGAGCTCTGAGGACACAGGTGTGGGTGGGGTTGGAGGAATAAGAACAGTGGTGTTGGCCCATTGCAGCCTGGAAAGTTTAGATCCCCAAAAACAAAGCCATTTGGGCCAGTTGGAGAGAAAGAACTCAGCAGATGTACAGGAGAGTTTCTCATTCTTTCAATTCAGAGTCCTAGAAAAGCACATACAAAGTCACTTTTAAGTAGATACATAAAGGAAGATCTTGCAAAGCGAGTGGTACATAGCCATATGAAATAAAACTTTGTAAGAGATGCCTGGGAAGTCTTTAAAAAGCAAGTGATATCTCAATGGGGCTTTTTAAGAAAAATTGGAACTTGCCAAGACAGGAAAAATATCACCTACACAGGGTATGTTGTCAACAAAGACCTCTATGGAGGTGGCAGGTATGTGATTTAACTTCCCTAAGACACATAAGGAAGAGCGATCAGAGAGCAGATCAGAAAGGCAGATTGAAATCAGATTGTGGAAGGCCTTGAATGTCAGTCAAAGACCCCTGGACCTTATTCTCTAGGCAACAACGAAGAATGAAGTGGTGCCAAGAGGACCGACTTTCTGTTCGTGCACGACTCACTAGCTAGGCAGTAATAAAGCATCAGGGCCTCTCTGGTGAGCATTTATGTAAGCTGGTCCCTGCAGAGTGTCCTAGCCCCCTTGGACTTCTCAGTTGATGTGACTCCTTTTTGGAGTTTACTGTAGTTGGCAATTTTCTGCACCTCGCCTTTCAAAGAAAGATGTTATGATACCGCCTTTGTCTTGTAAGCATTAGAACATATTTTAAAGCATATGAGGATATATCAAAACATATGAGGATGTATCCTGTATTTGCCCAACAGAAATCATTGATTCTTCAATGTGTGCCAAATTATATGAAACATTCGTTCAGCATCTAAAAATAATGTTTGGTGTTTCTTCAGATATATTTTCATTTCTGCTGATGTCTGCCTTGGGCCTCACAGTTTTCATTCTGTTTTCTGACTTTCAAGATATATACCGTGGAATGGAGGTAAGAGCTATTCATTATCACATCTGCAGTGACTCATATGTATGATGGGACCATATCTGCACCATAATTTGCAAGTTAGTTATTACCATATTCTCTCTGATCATTTAATATTGTGGGGCTCTTCTATTTACTAGAGCAGCAAATAACTTACCTGGCTCTCCCATATGCGACCCTCTAATTGTTTTCAGATGATCTATATTATCAGTTGAGAACATTTATCCTATTCACACCTAAAATACTATGTGTGGATATTATATCCTTCCATGTTATACTAATATAATAAATTAATGTATTAACAAAATAACTAATTCTTCAAGTTTAATTATTTTAACATATAGTAGCAATCCTTTATAATGTAGTTGTAAGGAGCAAGAAAAAGTAGACTTACAGGCCAATCATGTTCTGTCTGTCAAACATCGACTGCAGGGAGTTTTATTTCAGTGGACATCACTTAATCCAGGGCGCAGTGGATTAAAATAAAATTTATGAAGAGGTCATTGAACCCATTCTTGGAACCAGCATTGTGGGAGAAACAAAACAAAGAGAAGGATTGACTCTTGATTTGCAATCTATAGTTTTGTTGTGAAGATGAGCTCCACCCAAGAGAAATGATGACATGGCTATGTGAGACCACCCATGCTTGAAGAGGGTGTAACATAGAGAGAAGTGGGAAGAACACAGGAAAGAGGAGCTCTCACGGGGCCTGTGGTTGTCACGGGAGGCTTCATGGAGGAGGCACAACTTGATCTGTGTCCAGAGGATAGGCTAGATTTTGCTAGGTAGAAGGTAGGGATATTTCCAACCAGGAGAACAGCCTGAGCACAAGCAGAGAGCTGAAAGAATCTCTTTTGTCTTGGAAATGCAAAAGAATGTAGGGTGGCAGAGATAAAAATCAAAAGCCACACTTGTTTCACAGAATACCTGGGAGACTGGCAAAGGCAGAGGCAACATGCTGTGGAATGTGAGGAAGGCATCGCTGGATGAAGATGGCCAGGGAAGATTGAGCTCTCTTCTGAGAGCAACAGGGAGTCATTGAAGATATCCCAGCAGGTTTTTCAGGAGGGATTTTAAGGACAGACTAATTAGATGATGGCAGGAAGGCTATATGCTAGAGCAGAGAGGCTGTGGACAGAGACACAGTTAGGAAGTGAAACCCTAGGTCATTGAGTCACTTATAAGACATTATGAAGCTTTAGCCCATGCTTGGTACTGGGACTCCAAAGATGAGTAAGATGTGGGCACAGATCTCAAGTAGTTCAGGGGCTAGGAGGGAAGACCATCCCACAAGCGGATGATTTCAAAGCAGTGTGACAAGTGCCTTCCAGGCCAAGAGATGGAGAAGAGACCTCCCAGATGAGGGCAGGGACCACAGGGAAGGCAAGGGCCAAGTTCTCCGCTAGGATCTGACCCCCTACCACACCTTACAGCCTTCTCCAGACAGCCCTGCACCAAGGCTGTGTCTCACAACCCTAAGAAAGGCTGTCTCTACTTGGGGGAAAAAATAACAAAGTGTTACTTTGAAATACCCCATATCAGACTAGGGATGAGAATTGCAGGTGAGCATCTAGACACTGTGAAGGGTCTGTGGTAGTCCGAAAGGCAGCTCAGTCCCCATCCTTTACTTTGGGTCAGATCGGCACTGTGTGAATAGTCTCTTGCTATTGATGAAGCATGGGAAGTTATAGTGTTTACACCTATTACTTAATTGTATTTGGTGGTCAGTATATACCCTTCAATCCTTAAAAGGAGGTGGGTTGGGTGGGTTCAAGTTTCATCAAGCCATTAGATTTAGGGTTGGGGCCATTTGTTCAGAAAATTTTCACCTAGTTTCAAAAGTAACTTGAACCTCTGTCCCCTTTATGTTTTACTCATACATCAGTTTTACTGAAAGAATGAACTCCAAGTAGATTTTACTTTGGGAGGATTAGAAGTAATAGTATTATTAGATGAATGACTTCATCTTGTATTCTCTTCCCTATATTTGAAAAGATAAAACTGAAGAGAGACGCACTGTTTCCAAAGTGTTTTGTCTCATGTCTGTGACCCAGAGCACATTTACTGAATGTCTCTTGTCCTCAGTGGAGGGAGCAAAGGCCCAGGGGCAGTCAATTCTCATTTGAATTCTGGTTCTGCCATTTATTGATTGGCTTTGAATCCTTGGACAAGGTACTAACCTCATCTGTGAAGTGGAGAAAGTAATGCCTACCATCCAAGCTCAGAGAGTTGTTACAAATATATAAATTAAACAAGATAATTAATACTTTTCAAAATGGAAGACATGCAAAGCATAAAGGTAGTATTTCTTTTTTAACAGATCATCCCAACCCTGACATCATGGAGGGTTTCAATTTTGGTGGTAGTCCTCACCCAATTCTGTGTGGCCTTCTTTGTAGAGGTAAAGTGATTTCTATATGTCTCTTACTCTCTTTCTGGGGAAATAAATAAAGGGTCTCATTTTCAACACATGCCTGTTTTTTAGAGCAACATCTTTTGTCCCCAAAAGTGATAGTTATTAAGGGTTTGTAAAAACTGCACATGTTCTCATTGGGGGAAATTACCTGGAGAGTGATTTAAAATTCTCTAAGGACTGCATAGAAGTGCTCTCTGGATCTGTAGCATAGAAAGCAAAACATCAAATTAACTCTAATTTTATCTCCCATGAAGGCATTGTATTGTACTTTTCTAGTGTTCTCATAAGCTAGTAGAGACGAGACCAGGTGACCTACCAGCTCTAAAATTCAATGAAACCTTTCGAGTGAAGAACTATCTTCAGAAGGGTTTCCTTAATTAAGAGAGAAAGGAAGCCATTGCTCATTCTAGTCAATTCTTACCCTTGAAAGTCTTCCTCTATAGCATTTTTCTTCTACTCAGTGTCACTAAATGACTTCACTTACTCAGTGAAAGGCTCAGGCACTATTTTTTTTTAAAGGGACAGTTAAAAAAAAGATTCATGTAAGTCTTTTGGGAAAAGGGATCAACCAAATTTTAAAAAATACACACACACACATACACACACACACACATATATATAAAATTGTATACAATGAGTGTAAAATTTCTCGTACTCTTTAAGGAATTCCATTTTTGAGACTATATAAATTTTTAAATAATCCAAAAGGAGAGATAAAACTTACATGTATGAAGGTATTCATTATAGTATTATCTCTAATAGAGATGCTGTTTGTTTAAATAGTTATACAGCAATTTGAAAAAAATGGTATTTGATCATTAAAGGTGATTATTAAGAAGACCGTAGCTACAAATTGTACACGACAGGAAGTCTAGCATAACCAAAAGTGGAATGCAAAATTTGACCATTTCTATTATAAAAAAAAAAAAGAACCCCCCCCCCCCTCAAATGGAAAGCAAAACACATTTGATTTCTGGAGTTCATCCATTCATTCAGCAAACCATTGCGTGGCACCTCCTATGTGGCACGTGGCAGGTAGCAGTGATTTTTTTTTTCTCTCCTTGATTTTGAGTACATTATTTTGTTATCATTTCAGTATGGCAGTAAAATAATTCTAAGTGAATCAGCAGCCAGGATTTAACTAGGAAATCTGTAGAAATGAAAGACTGTAAGCTTTGGGCAGATTTCTGTGAACACAAGCACTCTTCCTCCTCAAGGGAAAGAACCAGGGGAGCTGCTAGACATCATGGGGACAGCAGGAAGGAGAAGCTGCCACAGAAGCGGTGGTACTAAGCACATCTCAGAGGAAGACCTGGGGGAACAGAGCGCAGCGGTGAGCAACCTGGCTGAAGGGGAAAGTGGAATCATGGTTTGATTGTTTTCTCCTCCTGATTTCTCAGGATGTCATCCTTCAAAACCGAAGGCTCTGGCTATGGATCAAAAAGGAATTTGGATTCTCTTCTAAAAGTCAATATAGGAAATGGCAAAAAAAGCTGGCAGAAGACTCCACCTGGCCTCCCACACACAGAACAGATTATTCAGGTGATGGCGAAAATAGATTCTATATCAACCTCAGCTTTGAGGACCCTGAACAGATTCCAAGAGCAAAACTCGAATTGGGAGGTCAAACCACAGAACAGCATTTTTGGACGAGGCTGTAATCAGAATCATTGTTGTACATGCTTCACACCATCTCCTTGTTCCCTGAAACTAAACCCATGTGGAGAAGTGATGATAGTCTATCCTTATCCTTTCTCTCTCCATCGGAGGATTCAAAGTGCATTATCAATGTATTGAACCTTGCAAAAGAGAACCTTAAATATGCCTATTTGGACTGTATCCTCTGCTATTGAGGAAAAAGAAATGTACGTCCTGGATTACCTTTTTTTTTTTTTTTTTCCTAATAAACTATTCACATTCCATAGCATTATCCTGGCTAAAATGCACAAGTTCTCTTGGTAGTGAAATTAAAGAGTATGAACATAGGTAGAACAAAGGAAAATTGAGGAAGAGTTTGATGTTTGAAAGTTTCACCAATATATTTTTATTTTCATCTCCAGAAATAAAAGAATTTGGGGGGAAAGCCTTTCTCTCAATAAATCATCACAAGTTTACTTAACCTTATATTCACTTGCGAAGATCATTTATGTGCATATCTTTTCCCAAGGTCACAAAATTCCTCTTTTTGCTTCTTTTGTATGGCTTTAACAGAGAAACAAGAATTGACATTTACTTCAGAAAAGTCGACTCTAACTATAGTAAGTATGGGTGCGGGGACTGATGGAGATGTCTGTTAATTGCATATAATCTTGGCTTGGGCACAACTTATATCTAAGCAAACTCCACCAATGTTGGCATCTCCCAAAGTGTATTGTTTTGGGGTCAGAGAGCAAGAAAATCACAAAGATATTGGGATAACCTGTTAAAATGTACTTTTCACTTAAAGAAGCATGGCACTTTTATTTATTTTTTGCTACTGACAAATTAAACCTCAAGCTCTAGGTTGAAAAGTTAGTTCAATCTCAGCATTGCTCATCTTAAAAACAATCCTGGGGAAGGGACCCATAATGTTTGTATCTACAGCATGACAGTCGTCAAGCTGCTAAACAACCTTAAGTTCCATTTCATCTTTTCATTATCTAAATCAATTACTAATGGCCACAAGAAAAGGTACATCCTCGGCAAATATATTCTGCACATTATTACCTTTAATATATATCAACGTCACTGTGACCCGGAGAGGACATATATCCCTAGTGAACATTTTAAATTAGCTACTAGGCTTTCCTTATAACAATAAATCTGATTTTGCCAATTTAACAGATCTTTAATGGCTCACAGGCGATTAGTTAGCCAGTTCCATCCCGTGAATGCCAATTATGTGCCTAATACTGTGATGTATGGATTCCATAATGCTTTTACAATTCTGGAATCTTTAGGATTGAAAAAAATGTTTTTAACATTTCAGCAATGCATTACCCTAAATATTATATACTATGTTATACAAGCCAGTAGCATAAATGCCAATTCCTAGAAGAATAAACCCTTTATATTTACATTTTATTTGCTTTTTAAAAATTTTTTATTATGTTATGTTAATCACCATACATTACATCATTAGTTTTTGATGTAGTGTTCCATGATTCATTGTTTGCTTATAACACCCAGTGCTCCATTCAGTACGTGCCCTCTTTAATACCCATCACCAGGCTAACCCATCTCCCCACCCCCCTCCCCTCTAGAACCTCAGTGTGTGTCTCAGAGTCCATAGTCTCTCATGGTTCGTCTCCCCCTCTGATTCCCCCCCCTTCATTTTTCCCTTCCTGCTATCTTCTTCTTTTTTTTTTTACATATACTGTATTATTTGTTTCAGAGGTACAGGTCTGTGATTCAACAGTCTTACACAATTCACAGTGCTCACCATAGCACATACCCTCCCCAATGTCTATCACCCAGCCACCCCATCCCTCCCACCCCCACCACTCCAGCAACCCTCAGTTTTTAACCTTTTCTTGGGTGCACAGCTTTGGAGAATGATAATTTTTAAATGTGTTTAATTTAGTAACTACTAATGAAAGATCAAAAGATGAAAAAGATTTTTAGATTATGATTAAGGAATATACGTCAACCTAAAATATATGACAGCTCAGGTTCCTTGAAATGGCATATCTGTATTTAGTAATTTGACCTTTAGAATCAGAGATTCAATTGATACAGCATGACATTTAGATAACATAAAAAGATTTTTAAAAAACTCTTTATTCAATAAATGTATAGCTTCTCCCACCCAATTTTTCCAATAACCTATTTGTTATCTGATAGATGATGATATTTTTTTCATACACCTTTCTGTGTGTGGAGGGTTACATAATAAAGTTGAACTCTACACTTGACTTTGCTAAAAGTACTTAATAGTCTTGGAATAAATGTTTGATAAAGCACAATGAGCATGACCACATATCAATGATTACCTATAGGAAATGTAAACAAATAGTCTTAAGCTACCCATCATCAAGACTGGCCATTTTTATGGGAAGACTGATGACTAACTTTGTGAGCTTTCCTCTCAGGGTGAAAACCAATGGAGTCTGAACATTACCTATGTGAAAAAGGTATCCTTGAATTCAATTTAAAAGTGCATTTGTGACATAGCATAGCTGGGACTGTCTTCTGGAGTGGATATGTCTAGAGTTCTCTAGAAAGGTTTGACTTGAGGATCCTAGGAGGTCCTCTCTGCTCCAGTTCCACTCCCTCTCCTCTCCCATTGACTGGCATGGTAATTCCACCACACTTGAGTCTCCTGCCTTGGGTAAGATTTGCCCTCTGCAGTCATCTTTTATTAAAAGGTAAGTACACCTTGGGAAAGGTAACACATTAAACTGCTACCAATCTCACCCTTATTTGACAATCTTAGAAAATCTTTTTTGTTTTTGGGGGGGTTTTGTTTGTTTTTTTACTATTACTTGAATGCAGAACATAAAAGGAACAGGAAACTTAATTTAGAATAAAAATGAAGGGGTCATTTTGGACCATGGTATCTGGTAGAAGACACTCACACCTCCCAGAGGACCAGTGGAGGAAGGGGGAATTTGGGGGTTATCTGGAGACAGAATTGGTATCATAAGAAAGAAAAGAGATTAGTCAGGGAACAAGGAAGAAAGATAGGGTCTCTATTGGCCCTGACTGTAGCACATTACCCCTTCTGTCATCATTACTCTTAATGCTGCAATTAGACCATAGAATATTTCTGGCCCTTGGGTAAAATCTACATAGGCTTAATAGGTCCAAGACTTTCATTGAGTCTTCTGTTTACTTTATCTACCACATTCCTAGTTCCCTGATCATACCCTCCCAGCCCCACTTACTTGAACTTTTCCTTTATTTAATGCCATGTTTTTAATTATGGCACAAGAAGGATGTCATTGGCTAGTTGTGTGGTTTGTAGGGTAATGTTGTAATGTCTGATACAATCCTAGGGTATAGAGACCTTCATTCACTTTTCTCCACCTGCTGCCAACAAGAATTCCACTGGGAATGTATTAAAAAGGAATTTGTTTCATTCAACATATAATCAATAAAATACAAGAATAAAATGACACTCCTTAACTTACAGTAAAAGCCTTAAACAGTAACACGGGATATTGTTTTCTAAATATGGCACTTTAAACCTGCATTAAATGATCTCTTGCTAAGGTTAAAAGGGTCAAACCCTTGAAATACTTCAAAATCCAAAGGGAATAATGTAGCTCTGTAGAAGTAACAGCCCACTCTTGCTTGTCACACACTCCTGACAAATGAGTCACTCCCAGGGAAATCACTGGATCTAAAACACAGGAGAAAAGAACGCTGTCTCCCATCTACTCCACCTGCATCTACACAGGAACTAGGAGGAGATGGGAGTGCACTCTCAAATGGATTGTTAATCAGAGCTCCTCAAACTGCCTAACAAAATGCTCAATTTCCCAGTTTCTTTTCTGACCAGAAAAGGAATATGAAGTTAGATGTCAATCTCAACAATTTGGGGCTCTTAACATTTCTTTTAAAATCACATATAGACGTTCTTCATTCCTCTGGCAAGTACAAAATAGCCACCCTCAGGAAAAAGGAAAACAATATTTATGGTAGAAGATAAAATATGATGTGATTTTGTTAAAATCCTCTGCTGGCTTGCTCAAAAGGCTACTGCTTCTTGCTTAAGCTGCCACAGCAAATCTTTGCTAGTAGGGAGAAAAATTTCCATGGCTCAATGATGAGATAATATCAGTAAGCAATTTATTAAAGAGCCCGCCATCCATCACTGGAATTTGGAACAATAATGATGCATTGAAAATAAGTATTCATCCCAGTTTTTTTTTCCCCTCCTCACAAATTCTTTCAGTTCCAATATCTCTTCAGTAAATCATTAATAGTATTTTGCTCTTTGTCTTTTTGGAAACAAGCCCAGGAGTGAAAAGGCACCAGCAGCAGCTGCCACAAACCCAATGGTACTTATTGCTTGGTTGGCCTATAAAGAAATGAGAAACAAACAAAAAACACATCTTATTCTAAAGGCATCTCTGTCCTAAACCCAAACTTTAGCTTGTTTCCTAAACTGAAGACCTTTTTAATGTACAAAGGATAAATTTAAAGCTTCATGCAAAATTGAATTGTGTAAGCATAAATAAATTTATAATTTTTATAATTATGACAAAGATATAGTTAAATACACATAAATATATATTCCTTATATTTTTATGGCCCCCAACAATTTGTAACTCATTATGGCACAATTCCTAATAATCATGGTAGTACATCTGGGAGGTTGTATTATTCCTGTTTTGCAAAACTTGGTGAGTTAAGTGATTTGCCTGAGGTCATACCAGCAAGATGTTTAGATATAGGTTGAGTCGTGAACCATGTATTTCCCCTCTAAACAATCCCTACCTCCTAAACACACACTGGTTTGGTTGGGTCTATACCAGGGTGAAAAATTTGTGTGTGTGTGTGTATGTGTGTGTGTTTCCTGACTTGAGAATGTCTACTAGCAAAATAATTCAGAGATGTAATCTAAGCTAAATACCTAGAAGCTCTTATTTGGTAGATAAAATTTCTACTTTGATAAACAACCTTCAAAAGAAGTCGATAGTGATGTTAACTATTGTGTCAAAAATTAATTTCTCGGGGCGCCTGGGTGGCTCAGTCGGTTAAGCGACTGCCTTCGGCTCAGGTCATGATCCTGGAGTCCCGGGATCGAGTCCCGCATCGGGCTCCCTGCTCGGCAGGGAGTCTGCTTCTCCCTCTGACCCTCCTCCCTCTCATGCTCTCTCTATCTCATTCTCTCTGTCTCAAATAAATAAATTAAATCTTAAAAAAAAATTAATTTCTCATGTAGACAAACTAAAATAAACCACTCTCAAGCTCAACTGTCCATAAAGGAGCTCAGACATTTATAGCTTTAAAGGTATTAATCATCCTCATGATGAGGGATCTAATGAATATTCATGATTTTCATGGCACTCAGCTAATATTGCCTTCCATCTGCATGAGTTTGAGTGCAATTTTATGACCCAAAGTTCACATTCAGATGCTTCAGAGTCATCAGGTACTCTGAAAACAACCGTTGTTCTCCGGGATTTAAGAATCAGGCTTTCAAATAAAGCAAAACATTTCTCCCAAATGATTCTAGGGACCCACCCAAACGCTGGAAATCCTGACTCAGCTCACATTTGAGCATGCCTTCTGTCTAACCCACAGGCCTCCCCCACATAGCCTGCCACCCCCACAAGACTGCCACATAGTGCTACCTCCCGAACTGCAGCTTCCCTGTTGGAAACAGGCCACAAAGGCCTGGCCAAGAAAGAAGCACAATGACAGGAGTATTCATTCCATTACACCATCCTGTGGTCTGTAGGTACAAGGCCTGTCATTGTAGCTCCCTGCTCTGCCACCATCCCCAGTTGCCAGGGAGAATGGCTTTGGCAAACAACTGACAAATCCTATTTTAGTTTACAATTTTAACTCTGGTTATTTTATTCATACTTTTTAATGAGTCACCACCTAAGTTATTTCCCAGCAAAGAGTCAGAATTTGCTGCAGCATAGAGCTACCCATTTAGCACATGGGGAGCCAAAGGGACAGGAAGATATAAAATATAGGACAAAATTCCAAAGAGGGACAAAATCAATAATCAGACAGGGATTGGGGATTATAAATCAAGCCTAACCCTCATATAATTTCAGGCAGATGCTGAGATCCCAAGAAGGTCTGATATGGGCAAATGTGGCAGGAAATGAACAAAGAGGAAGGTGCAATGGGTGTCTTTAGAAAGAGGAGTCAAATGACAGTCTGGGAAAGTGGCAGGATCCTGTGGGTAGGGTGGCCCCAGCTAAATGCAAACCTAACCCACTGGGTCTCCTTCAGCCACTAGAAACACAAGAGGTGAGAGAAATCCCACAGATCTAAGAGGCCTGGGGAGAGAAATGTGATCCTAAACCAAAATCCCCTGAGAGCACATAGGCCAGATACGATGACAAGGAAGCTACTTCCTACAGTGTAGTCAGTTTCCCAAATCCCAAACACTTATTACAAGTTTTAATCTAGATGGCAAAATTCTGAGTAATTCAGACAATCTCTTGGAGTTATGTGTAATGGGACTTGACCTGCAAGAATATAACATCCCAGAGTGTTCTCAGTGAACTATTATGAACAAGAGCTTTTATTTCACAACTTACTTAGGATTATAAAATCACCTAAGCTGACTCTTCACACTTTATCCTTTACAGGGTTTTCCGACTGTGGGATAATAAAGGACTCATTCTGAGGATCTATACCTGCCCAGTGAAACATTAACTGAATCTGGAGTGCTATGTCCTGACATAGTGTAGCTGGGTCACAGATGACAGCAGGGCTTATCAAAATTCTTCCCCTGAGACTCTAAGGCCACAGTGCTATGCACTGAAGCACAGTCAGGGTGTATCATAGGTCAACGTGTCCAGGCCTATTCAAGGTCACTGCCATCTTCCACAAAGATAAGCACATTTTAATACCTTGTTAAGACTGTAACAGTGGAAAATGTCTATTTAAATTTTTTAAAAGACAAGCCAGACTAGAAAAAAACATTTCCAACAGACAGATCTGATAAAGAACAGTTATTCAAAATATGCAAAAGCTCTTAAAACTCAACAAAAAGAAAACGAGCAAGGAACCCAATTTAAAAATGGACAAAAGAATTCAAGAGACACATCATCAAATATGGTATGCAGATGACAAAGAAGCATATGAAAGGATGATTAAATTCATACGTTTAGGGAATTGCAAACTAAGACAATGAGATACCACTATGTACCTAGTAGAAGGGTTAAACCCCAAAATGATCACAACACCAAATGGTGAAGAAGACGTGGAAAAACAGGAACTCTCATTCACTGTTGGTGGGAATGCAAAAGGGTACAGCCACTTTGTAAGACACTTTGGTGGTTTCTTACAAAACTAAACATACTCTTACCATAAAATCCAGTAATCATGCTCCTTGGTATTTACCCATAGGAGCTGAAAATCCATATCCACACAAAAACCTTCACACAAATGTTTCTAGCAGTTTTATTCATAATTACCAAAACTTGAAATCAACCAAGATGTTTTTTAGTAAGTGAATGTACATCCAGACAATGGAATGTTATTAAGTGATAAGGAAAAATGAGCTACCAAACCATGAAAAGACATGGAGGAATTTTACATGCATATTGGTTAGTATGCACACTGCTCAATGGTTGCCAGAGGTTTAGAGGGAAGGAAAGATGAATAGACAAGCAAAACACAGAGGAATTTTAGGGCAGGACAATTATTCTGTATGAAACTGTAATGATGGATATATGTCACTATACATTTGTCAAAATTTATAGAATGTACAACACTAAGAGTGAACCCTAATGTAAACTATTTTAGGAGAGGCAAAATTTTTCCTGTATCCACCTTAGTTTCTCAGCTGAGGCTTGCTAATAAAAGACAACGTGACAGAAGAAAACCAAGAAGTTTATTAACATGTTCATCTCATATATATATACATGGGAGAAACTCAGGGAAGAGTAACTCAAAGAGGTGGATTAGAATTCAGGGTTATATAGCATCTTCAAAAAAGAACAATAGATTTGTAGAGTAATGACAGGACAAAAGAAAGCAGCTTTAGGCTTCCCAGGGCAGCAGACCATGGGAAGGTAAATATATGGGAAACTAATGACAAAGGCTCGTTAGTTAAGGTTGTCATTTAGATTCCTCTGATGTCCTCTCCAGGCTAGGAAGAATCTTAATGATAACCACTGGTTGTCCTGGATGATTTACTTTTGTCCTTCCTGCTAGAGAAGGGAAGAGGGACACCTTTGAAAATGTATGTCCCACTTTTAGGGTCTACTTCTCAACTGCCTTCAGCTCGAAATAATCCTTATGCTACATATTTTGGGGTGACATATTCTGGCTTCTTCACTATGGACTCTGGTGGGTAATGTGTCAGTGTTGGTTAATCTTTTGTAACATGTATACCACGCTGATGTGGACTCTTGATGGTGGGGGAGGCTGTGTACATGGCTGATGGGGAAGCTACGGGGGAACTCTCTAAACTTCCAGTTCAATTTTGCTGTGAACTGTATACTGCTCTAAAATGTAAGGTCTATTATTGTTTTTTAAATACAGAAAAGCACAAAGAAGAAAAAGATGAGGCCACAATCCTTCCACCTTTCTAATCTTTTTAAATGCATCTGCAGTTTTTTAAATTGGGAGAAATACATAGCCATCCCCCCCCGCAAAAAACAGTTCTGTGCTCAAGACCCCAAAGCCATGAGGAGATCCAAAATGAATCCAATATTAGCTATTATTAGTAATAATACTATTAATTATTGATAGTAACGAAAATAATAATACAAGTGCTATAGTTTCTATCAGAAGATTTTATTGAAGAGTACCAACAAAGATGTATAAAATTCTTAAAATATTGTAATTAAAAATAATACTCATCTAAGTCTTACTGGCTCGGGAATGGATAATATGTAATACAGTGTGCTAACAGACTTCAAACATCTCCAAAATCCTCCAAACCTCAGTTTATAGATTAGGAAACTGATAAACAATGTTCCCTAAACCACCCAGCTAACACCTGGGGAAGATGAGGTTCTAGCTCCAGTCAGCAGAATTCCAAAGTTTAGATGGCTTCTAAAGCCTGTCACTGTCTTCAACAGAACCTGCTAGAGAACAGTTCTAGTTGTTGAGGAATGATTAATTTTTCATGAGTCTTGATTCTGGGTATGAAAGGTGAAAAGATGAGGGATTGTAAATTAGAGTCAAAGCAAAAAGATGGTTCTAATCCTTTTTTTTAAGCCACATTAAAAAAAAATTGCTTGTTGAACACAGCGGACAACTTTACCATTTACAAAGGAGAGGGATGGACTCCATTTCCTAGCTCTACCACTAGTTTTCAATGCGAAGGTGAGCAGGAATTTGTGTGGATATCCTCTGTTCTGGTTCAGAAGCAATTTATTGTTACATGTGAATAGAACATTCACTATGTTAATGTATTTCCTAGTAAAAATGAATTTCTAATTAAATTATTTCCTAATGAAAACAAATGTATCCTTTCATTATGTTCCCTTTCCTATCTTCCCAAGCTTCTGTGAGAAGAATTGTAAACTCACTCCTTAGAATAGACGTTTATATAATGGATTCAACCGTTTCAAGATACCGGGAACCTTTATTCATTCTTTTATATCACTTTAATAAATCTTTAGTTTAAAACATCAATGTTGGAATTGGATTTGTGGTATGATAGGTAGAAAGAAGGCAAATGAATCAAGCACGGTTTTAGTTAGGAATCTGCCATGCTACAAAATAGTGTGAGAAATGACAACATTGCATGCTATTTTAAAAATAATCGATCCATTTAAAAAAAAAAAATCATCCAAAAGCTCAATGAATCAAAGGATCTGCTTAAAAGCACAAAATTCCTTTGAAACTAGCATTGCAAGGAGACAGAAATCATTTTCAAACCCACCAAAATATGTCTGTCATTAGTTGGCCTCTCTCAGCTAATGGAAAAGAATCCCAGAGTTACCATCTATGTTTTTGGCGAATGAACTCCCACTTAAAAACGTCAACATTCCTTTCAGAATGTTCCTTTCAGTGTGTGAGGTTACTGATTTGAGACAGCTGTATGGCAGGGAAATGGGAAAAGAAAAGAAAGCAAAACAAAACCAAACCCTGAAGGACAAAGGGCACTAAGACTGACAGAAAAGCTATGGTCTTGATTCTGCTTCAAGTCCCTTCCAGTCCCAAATTCATGATGTCCACGTTCTAGCTTTAATTTGGCCATTAACTTGCTACATGACCCTGGACAACTCGATTCTTTCCTTTATCCTTTGGAGTTCTCATATTTTCTTGTCCTTTTCATTTTGTTTGCAGCCTGGGAATCTTATAGTCAGTAGTTATTATTTTTCCAATGTAAGAAGCTTTTTATATATCTTCTAAAGAAAACTCACCTGCTCTGAAACTCCTTCTCCATAACGAAGCAAAGTCACAAAATGCTCACAGTTGTTGACAAGTATGTCATATTCCACCTCCTGTCCAATAACCGTCTCTGTCCGTTGCATGACTTCTTCCACAGGGAGAGGGGAGTAGGTCCCATCATATTTATTGTTTATTCTGTATGTGTCATTTCCCACAACATCCCTCAGCAGCTGCATCTTCACCAGGGCCTTCCTGCTGAATACAGACTTGGCGCTTGTAAATGATGCAGAAATGCCATCCTCTATAAAGAGAATTCTGGTTAGCAAGATCGAGTGACACAACCCAGTGAACCCCAATGCCATAAAATTGCAATGCCTCACCCTTGGAAGTGATGGAGTCACTGAAGCCACTGAAGGAAGCTCTGTTCCTAACTTATCACCAAACCAGAGGCCACTTAGTCTTGCCAGACTGAACAACTCATTCAGTAGTTTATCAATAACACTTAATACAATATGAGTGAGAATATAAGGAAACCCTTTGAAAATTTGTATCTGCCCATAGAGCAGACTGGGTGAGAAAACTAACCACTCTTGAGGAATAAGATCTCTATCAGTTGGCATTATTGTTAGTGATCTTGGTATATATTCCTAGCATAGCACACCTAAGATCACTGTCCACCTTTTTCTATAAAACATGCTCTTTTTCAGCATCTGAACCCTTCCAAACTAATATCTCTGGACCTCGACAGTTGTGCATTATGATTAGTAAGCTCACCCCAGTGTCAAATCTGTGCTCCTTACCCCTTCCTCTGCTTTTTATACCTGTCCTTTCAACTTGGCTTCAACTTGGGTCCAAATTTGCATGGTATCTCAGTCCTCTAAAGGGTCAGCTAGGGTCAACTGGGGCCCTGCTTTTGTCTTGACAGTTCCTTTTGGCCAAGAAAGTTTCAAGTCCTGAAACCGAACCTAACCTAGTGGCTGCTGTCCACTAGATGTGGCCCCAGGCTATGCCCACCTGTTACATGCCCCACCTCCTGCCACTCTGTTTTAGCTACCTTAATTGGCAAGCATTTGCCTAGACTGCCAGGGACCATTGTCTTCTGGCTGCCACTGTCAGTATCTGAGCCTGGACAGATGATTGTTCAGTGTTCAGCTCTAACATCAGGCCCTGGTCCCTCTCCATCTGCTCGAGACTGCTATGCTTGGCTATTTGTTCAAGTAAATCATGAGAGGGGGAGTCTCCATATAACTGGTGTTTAGACACTCTTCCTTTTTCTACTCATTTTTTCCTACCTTCCAAGCTCCTTTTCATTCAAGCAGCATTTCCAGGTAATATCTTACACATTGAAAGTTCTCAAAGCATATATCTCCTAGTTAGAATTACTAAAATTTAAAAAGACTAGTCTGATGCAATCAATTTACAGATGAGGATACTGAAGCGTGGAGAGGTAAACTGGGTTGCAAAATATGATGTGAGTAGTTAACAACAGAACCGGGAACTGGATTTCAGTCTACAGGATCAAAGCTCCATGCTAGAACCACATTAATATGGAGCTTAATGCATGAAAACAAGAACAGAAGAATCTCTTTATTATTTTTTAGATGTTAAAACTGCAGAAATAATGTAGCATTGCTTAATGTTAATCACTAGACTCTGCAGAAACTAATGGCTCTTAATCATAAACGTCACTTTATTTGCCATTTCTATTTCCAATACTCTAGAACAAGAGGCAAATATCTCAAAATGTTGCAAAACCCACTTCATTAAAAATTCTCAGATGTTTCCAAAATAGTAAGACTAGGATTATTAACACTTCTTTTTAAAGGTATCTTGAAGAAAAAAATGTTCCAGTCTAATTTAATTGCATACATTTTTTTCTTAAAAAAATTAATTTGTGCTTATTTCTAAACATTTAGAAAATACAGAAAAAACTACATAAATATGTAGATATAAATCACCCATTATCTACCCACCCAGAATTAACTGTTATTATTTTGATGTACTTCTATTATGTCTGTTATTAACACATGTATACAGATGCGCGTGTATGTGTGCATTCACGTGTATATATTATTTCTTTGCAAACTAGGTATGATATTACATACTGCATTTTTAATCTGGAATTTTCAAATAAATATCATGCAAGATTATCTCTCATGCAATTAAATGTGGCCAGAAATAAGGTTTTTTAATGGTCGTTATAGTAGCTGTTGGCCTATCTAGCACCCCATCCCACAACTGTCTCTTTCTTTCTGGAAAAGATTTTGTGTGGGTCAATTATAGTATCTCATTCTCCTGGGCACAGGGATGATCCAGTGATGAGCATGGGATCCACACTAGACCAATTAGGATTAGTCTCCATGCAATTTCCTACTGGAACAGGCAGGGATTAGCTCTCTCCTATTGTGTCACAGGAGTGTAAGAATGAGAGCCTGAGGATATTCATGGTTATTGGTTCAGCTTCCTAGAGAGACATTGTCTGAGAGAATTAAGACAGCATATAGAAAGAAAATGCAGATGTGAGGCTTGATAATCATGTTCAAACCCCTACATGCAGGCATCCCTGAGGCCAGTACCATCTTTATCCTTTTTTGTAGTTTCCCTCAGTGAAGCAATGAATTTGCCTTTTTGCTTAAGCTAATTTGTGTTTGTTTTCTGTTACTTGCAACTAAAGAATTCTGTCAAGCACAGAATATTCTAATCTGTGGCAAAGTCATAATTCATTTAACTAGTCCCCTATTGAACATTAATCCACTGTTGATTTCTTTTTTGTACCTCTTAATCCCTCTCACATATTCCACCCATCCCCCTATCCCTCCCCTCTGGCAACTACTCATTCACTCTCTGTATTTATGAGTTTGTTTCTGGCTTGTTTGTTTGCTTATTTTTGTGGTTTTTTTTTTTTTAATTCCACATGTAAGTGAAATCATATGGTATTTGTCTCTCTCTGTCTGACTTATTTCACTTAGCACAATACCCTCTAGGTCCATTCATGTTGTTGCAAATGGCAAGAACTCATTCTTTTTTATGGCTGAGTAATATTCCATTGTGTATATACCACATCCTCTTTATCCATTCATCTATCGATGGACACCTAGGTTGCTTCCATGTGTTGGCCACTGTAAATAATGCTGCAATAAACATAGGGGTACATATATCCTTTCAAATTAGTGTTTTCATTTTCTTTAGGTAAATATATAGTAGTGGAATTACTGGATCATAGGAATTTCTATTTTTAATTTTTTGAGGAACCTCCATATTATTTTCCACAGTGGCTGCACCAGTTTTCATTCCCACCAACAGTGCAGGAGGGTTCCCTTTTTCTCCGCATTCTCACCAAACTTGTTATTTTGTTATTGTCTATTTTTTAAACTGTTATAAATGAGATAGAAGTAAACACTCTTATAAAGAATGTTATTCTACATCTCTATAAATATTTCTGAAGAATAAACTCATAGAAGTACAATTACAGGGTCAGAGCACATGAACTCTTTTAAGACTTTTAATACACATTGTTACACTGTTTTCAGGAATGATGTTAGCGAATTTCATTTCTTTCAACAGTATCCTTGTTTTGATTTCATATAGCCTTATCCACACTGACTGCTATCATTTTTAAATATTTGCTAATGTGATAGTTATAAAATCTGTTATTTTATTATACAATTCCTAGATTACTACCTTTAAAGACAGGTATTGGCTTCTGCTTTTCTTCTCCTACAAACTGTTCATAGTTCTTTACCCATTTGTTTGTTGGGATTTTGGTGTTTATATATCCCCAGCATCTAGAGTAGCATTTGGCATATACTGGGTAATCTATAAATAAATGTTGAACAAATTGAAATAATCTGTGTCATATATAAAGACAACGACTCTTATTATGTTTGTGACAAATATTTTCCCCAGTGGATTATTTACTTTTTAATTGTGTTTTTATTTTCCAATCCAGAGGTTTTAAATCTTAATGTTAATTGGTCTTTGTGATTTATCCAATGCCACTTTGGTCTTAGTATGTCCTTCCCTAAACCTTTTTCAGATAGATTTATCTACTTTCTATATTTTGTTTCTATTTTGTTTTATTGCATGATTTCATTCATGATTCCTTCTTTTTTTTTTTAAGATACGCCAATCAAATTTTTTTAATTAGCGTATGATGTATTATTTGTTTCAGGGGTACAGGTGTGCGATTCATCTGTCTTACACAATTCACAGCGCTCACCATAGCACATACCCTCCCCAATGTCCATCACCCAGCCACCCCATCCCTCCCACGCCCCTCCACTCCAGCAACCCTTAGTTTGTTTCCTGAGATTAAGAGTCTCTTATGGTTTGTCTCCCTCTCTGGCTTCGTCCTGTTTCATTTCGAGAAAACTCAAAAGCTCTCAGGAGTTGCTGGAAACAAACCTTACCTAGAGGTGCTACGTTGACAACATAACCATCACCCAAGTACAGCGCCCAGTGCTGATAGCCAGAACGAAATACTTCAATCAAGTCCCCTGGCTGGGGCTTACCAGGATAGCTCAAACTAAAACAATCATTAAACGCCATCTGCAATGACAGACACAAAGAAGATCTAGCTGACATGACTTGCCAAAAGAAAATCCGTTTAAGACTACAATAGAAGTATACGGATACAGAATTTATTGGGACGGCATTCCTTATTAAAGACTTTAAACTCACACCACTGTCCTTTTCTTTGAATGATTCCATTATGTGCGCACAAGTGAAAAAGACGTGAGAAAGAATTTTATCTGTTAATTGCTTAATTTTCTACAGCAATGCTTCTCATCCTGATCAACCCCAGGGCTCCTTTACAATACTAAGCATTTTGTAGTTCTCTCTTTAGATCCAGAAATTCATACATAATATAATTTACCTATATACAAAATTTCAGAAGTATTAATAGGGTGCCCTATTTGGAATAGAAAGGGGAAATAAATTTATAATAATATCCATTTTATGTAAACACTAAGTCCGTGACTATACCAAAAGCTATAATAAAGTATCCATATGCTTGCACTTACTTAGCATGAAAAAGTCAGCATTCAGAAGCAGAAGATGAGAAGTCTTTCAGCCTTTCATATATCAGCACAGTAAAATCAACAAACAGGGAATGAGTGGATACTGATATTCTGTGCAAAAAAATACCTTATATTGCAAACTTACTCTATCATTTAACTTAACCAGAGATAAGTTCCAGGCTCAGATGAGTGGCCAGCCAGATATTCAGTCATACTGTAGGAAACAGGACACTTCTTCTTTGTGTCAAACTCTACTGTGCAGGAGTAGACACTTCAGTCTCTACCCACTAAACATCAGTAAATGCTCTTTGTCATGTGACAACCACAAACATCCCACAGATTTCCACCACTCCTCTACTGCTTCACTACTGTCTGATTCTTTACTTACTGATTCCAGAAACAGGGTAAGGGAGCCACTGTAGAAGTGAGACAACTTGGAAGGTTGGGGAGTTCACCATGCTGATGAATATGTCTGAAAATTCTAAGTTTGGTGAAGTTTTTCTTTTTCCTTTTAAGTCAATACTTTTCAGAAAGAACATATAAATCTCTGACGGTTGATTTTTATGGAAGGTTACATTCTCTCTGTATGTATGGCATGGCAGTAGGATGACTCAGCAGGCGGAAGCTAGAGACATTCATCAATACTCAAAAGGAGATTTAGTGCTATATCCATGTTGAATCTCCAATTGACAGCAGTTTCTCATCATCTCTCACTCTAATATAGATATGTGTGCTCATTTACAAAATAAATCCAAGTGCCAGAAAGGGAAATTTCCAAACCATCTAAACTATAATTCTAATAGCGTAGGCTAAGGACTTGGGAATACAGACTATCATTTTTCTGGCACTCTAAAAGTCTTTTTTACAACACTTAATATCGGGAGGGTGTTTTCCCAAGTATCTGTGTGCCATCTGTTGAAAACTTCAATCATCACACTGTCACAGAAATGCAGCCAAATGTAAGCTGTCCATCTGCTGAAAAATAACTATTAAAACGACTTTATGGAAACCATTAAGTCTAACCACTCTGTCAAATATGTTTGAGTCTTATTAAGATGGAGTTCAGAATTTGGCCACATGGGCACTAAAAGGAAAAATAGATAATATACTATGAAATAAACAAACACATTTCCCATGAATAGGATTCAGCAAGCACACACAGCTGCCTACTAGAATTCAGGGACCTAGCCAAGCTTACAATAATCATCATCCTTTGAACAGAGAGCACTTTGTAGTGTAACACTTTTTTTTTTTTTCAAATGCACTATCTCAATTAACCCTATTTAACTTTTTAAACAACTATTTGAGCTTATTATGTTGTTATTCCATTTTATAGAAAAAAATATACAGTAGCTAATGCCAACTTTTGGAAAATACCCATTGAAACCTTCATACAGATCACTTACATTGGGTTACATCCCAATAAACCCATTGTTAGTTGAGAATATCATAGGTCAAAATGCATTTTATTCATCTAACCTACCGAACATCATAACTTAGCCTAGCCTACCTTATACATGCTCAGAACACTTCCATTAGCTTACAGTTGGCAAAATCATCTAACACGAAGCCTGTTTTATAATGAAGTGTTGAACATCTCATGTAATTTATTGAGTGTTGTACTGAAAATGAAAAATGTGGTTGTACGGCTGTGTGAGTACAAAACGGTTCCCGATGCTGGGGTAGTCGTGGTGAGCTGCAGTGACCAGGCTTTGTGAACTGGCCGGAGCTAGACAGCTGAATGGTAAAACAGAGGTGGCTGTTCGTCAATGTTGAGAAAGTGGCTCATGGCTTTTGTGTGATTTTAGTTTCTTATCCTTTCAGCCACAATAATTCTGGGAAACGGATATTCCACTGCATGACTTTAATATACTTAACACATTTTCAATTCTGACATATAGTTTGTAAGCTGATTTATGAAGTGTAAGTTAATTGATTTCATGAAGCTTATCATATTTATAATAAAGGATGGTAGGATAACAAGGAAAACGTTCCATATGAGTAACCACTCAAGAAACTAAGGGAGGAGATTGGAGGCTAATATGTAAGGGAAAAGTGAGTTCCGGCACCAAGCGCTAAGAATCACAGCAATTTACTGCAGGAAAGCACGCCAGACATTACCTAACCCACTGCTCTCCAAACTTGTTTTTAGCAGCAGGGCCCTGAGTTAAATCAAATATCAGATGGACCCACAAAAATATAAAACACAAAAGGAGCTCTGCCCTGGATGAGGTCAGGAAGGAGCATGGCAGTCCATCTGCTTCTCATTGCTGCTGCTACTGAGCTTCTCTGGGGCCTCAGAAATTCTAGGAATGGAGTTTGAATAACACCCATCTAGTCCTAGCACAGCCCCTCATTTTCAAGATAGAGGAAATAGTAACAGGTGGATAATTTGACTTGCCAAAGGTCATATGCTATTTTCAAAAGATTTTCAACAAATAGTGTGAGAGCAATTGAATATTCATTGCAAAAAAACAACAGACAAAACAAAATACAAACCTCTACCTAAGTCTCATGTCTTAGGCAAAAAAATATTTCAAAACAGATCATGGAATTAAATGTAAAACTATAAAACATAGGGGGGGGAAAAGCATATAAAAGAAACTCTCCAGGATCTAGGGTAGACATGTTCTTAGTCTCGATACCAAAAGTACTATCCATAAAAGGAAAAACTGACAAGTTGACGTCCTCAAAATGTAAAACTTTTGCACTACAGAAGATCCTGTTAAAAGCTCAAGAAGACAAACTACAGAATGGGAGAAAACATTTGCAAACCACATATCTGAGAAAGGCCTAGTATTGGGAACATATAAAGAACTCTCAAAACTCAAGAGTAAAAGAGCAAAGAATGCAATTAGAACATGACCAAAAGACACAAAGACATTTCACCAAAGAGACACAGATGTCAAGTAAGCCATGTTAAACATCATTAGCCATTTGGAAAATGCAGATTAACACCACAATGGGATAGCATCACACACTTATCTAAAGAACTAAAATAAAAAATACAGACCACAGAAAATGCTTGCAAGGATGCACAGTAACTATATCACTCATTTGCTGGTGAGAATATAAAATGACATAGCCACTCTTGAAGCAATACAGCAATTTCTTTAAAAACTTGTAACTACCATATGATCCAGCAATGTACTCCTAGACATTTACCCCAGAGACTGAAGACAATGAAGACTTATATTTACACAAAAACCTGTACATGAGTGTTTAGAGCAGCTTATTCATAATAGTCAAAAACTGAAAACAGCCCAGGTGACCTTATAAAAAGGTGATCTATAAAAAGGTCACCTGCTCTAAATTGTGGTACAGCCATACCATGGAATACTACTAAGGAATAAAAAGGAACAAACTATTGATAAATGCAACAACCTGGATGAATCTCCACAGAATCACGCTGAGTGAAAAAAAGCCAATGCCAAAAAGTTAGATACTGTATGATTCTATCTATAGAACATTCTTGAAATGACAAAATTATAGAAATAGAGGACAAAATTATAGAAATAGAGAACAAATAGTGGTTGCCAGGGTTAAGGAAGTGGTAAGAGGGAAATGGGTGTAGCTATAAAAGGGCAACACGAGAGATTCTAGAGATGATGGAAATGTTCTGCATCTCGATCACATCAATGCAATAACCTGTCTGTGATATCACACTACAATTTGCAAGATGTTACCACTGGGGGAACTGGGTAAAAGTACAAGGGATCTCTCTGTGTTATTTCTTACAATTGCATGTGAATCTACAGTTACCTAAAAACAAAAATATTAGTAAAAAAAGAGACCAAAGCTTTTTTTAGATATAGGACATAGAAGAGGACAAATATTGAGGCAGATTTCAGCTGTGTATGAGGAAAACTTCCTTGAAAGTGATCCAACAATGGAACAGAGCATCTTGAGCAGATAGCAGGCTGTCACTGGGAATGTTTAAATACAGTCAGGGTTGATAAAAATAACATTCCCACAGTGGTGGTGGAAGGCGAGGGTGATTAGGGTAGGAGACCTTGTAAGGTCCCTTTCAGCTCTAATGTTCTCTCCTTCTGTTTCCCGGGAACGGTGCTAAGTGTAATCCTCAAATCAACACCATAAAGTAGAGATAATTATTTCCCCCATTTTAAAGATGAGGCTTATGACGTTCACAAGCAGTTCAGGAACTTACCCAAAGTCACACAGTGAGAAAGGGCAGAACCCACACCTGGCCCCAGATTAGCCTACCTCCAAGATCAGGCCCCTGCTCCTAACTGCTTCTCCTCATTCACACTGTACTGCCTCCATTACTGACTTTTCTGCAGCACTTCTAGCACACTGTTGGACCAGTTAGCAACTGTGAGCTGGTTATTATGATCACCATCTTACAGAGGAGGAACCTGAGGCTCCAATGAGTTACCTATCAGACCTAAAGTCACAAAAGTAGTAAGTGGCAGAGATAGAATTCAATTTCAGGTATGTCTTCTTATTCCAGCCTGCACGCTCCTTCTTTATCACTACTGATTAACATCATTAACCAAAGGAATTGCTACTAAACAACATTTCATATTTTCCGTCTTCTCAGAAACCCATCATATGGAGAAGCTGCGAAAGCACACAGAATGTATATTTCATGTAACAACACAGAAAGTTTTTAAACATTTATATGCAGAACCAGAGAGTAATGGGAAATGGACCTTGGGGAATCCCTAATCTTCTTCAGGAGAGATGTCAAGGTGGGGCTAGAAGCATCTAGAAGGCGCCTAGACTCAGACCTTAGATAGACAGCTGTAACCTGTCTGCTTGGGTAATTTGATTTACATGGACCACATCTACCCATTTCACTTGGGCACAAGAAACTGTGCTTCATAAACATGGGATGACACAGAACCAATGAAAGATACATTTATAAAGGCCTCTATTACAATCTGTGTGTGTCACTGTTAAGATAAAAAATACTTGGTTTTAACAGTTCATCTGCAGAGAATTGTTTGTCTAGTTCATAATAAGGAGTGGCATGAAGGTAAATTTGTAATCTTTGTACAAGAAATTTCTTGTTTCAACTGCCAAAACAGGCTACCTTGTTTAAAGCTCCTTGTTGGTCCCTCTAGATGCATCTAAAGATATAACTGCCCCCTGCACAGATAGGGACAGGCTGATGACCTGCTGCTCATGTCCGTGAGGCCACCTGTGTTACAGGAATACTAAGAGCACTTTTCCCATAAACTACTCCCAAGAATGCAATGCTGTTGGAAGTCTGAAACACTACCACAGACCATCCCCAGTCTGTCTCCCAATTCGATCTGGACCTTTTCCCACTTCAGCTGCATTTTTAAAATTTTTTAATAGATTTGATTTACTTATTTTGCAGAGGGAGAGAGATGATGAGAGTGAGAGCACAGGCAGGGGGAGGGGCAGAGGGAGAGAGAGAAGCAGGCTCCCCGCTGAGCAAGGAGCCCAACGCGGACTCAATCCCAGGACCCTGGGATCATGACCTGAGCCGAAGGCAGGCGCTTAACCAACTGAGCCACCCAGGCGCCCTCAGCTGCATTTTTTCATCCATGGTCCCACTACACTGAGATGGCTCCATGAAGCCCCGCACTCCCAGAATGGCTACTTCACAGCTCCTCAGAGCTGCAAGGCTCTTTGGTCCCACATCCTCACTCGACAGCTGAGGAGATGAGCCATCCTCCCTACCAGATGAATCATCCTCCCTACCAGATGAACGAACCATCCTCCCCACCAGATGAACCATCCTCACTCAGCCACTGCTTGGAATCCCTCCAAGGCTCCCCACTACTGACTTCCATCTTGCCCGCATATGTTCATCCCTACATTCTAGGAAAACCAAACTATTCTTTATTCCTCACACTCACCTGGAATTTTGTTGCTAACACTGAGCCTTCTACCTGGAATGCTCTGCCCCTTTCCAAATACCCCCCCCCCAAGTCCCACTCTTAGAGATCCAGGTCAGATGCCACCCCCTCCCCAAGGTCTTCTTGCAGTCAGCCAGAAATGACATCTCCTTGGGAGTTTCCACTGTGCGTTATCAAACCCCTATTGCGTCTCCCACACCTGCATCAGTTACTCGTGTCCAGGGAATAATCTCTTCGGCTCAGTATGGAGGGCTGGTTCTTGTTTGTCTCTACACCTTCAGTTTCTAGCAGAGCGCCTGACACAAATAACTGCTGAGCAAATATTTAATGAATGAGGGAATGAGAAGCTCAAGCCCAGGGAGGACAGAATGGCTGGGTTTTTCCAGCACATAAATCATATTAATAGTCCAGAATGCCAAAGTAATATCACCATCCCCCAAATCTAATATTTTATAATACTAATTACTTGTTTTATTATCCCTACTCATTCAGTGAGAACGATAGGTTTAAAAAACCTCTTAAGCAAGACCAGTTTTCTAGTCCTGGTGCTGCTACTTAATAGCTGTGTGCCTTGGGGACTGAGTCTCTCCCTGTGGACTCGGTTCCTCCATTTGTAACAAAGAAGGGTATGGATGCTCTCTACTGGTCCTTTGAGTTGTTCACATCTGACAGGTGGTGCAAACAAAGTTGTCTGGGAGCCTAGAGGTCCTCCCTGCCATCCCCAGCACACCTCGCTCAAGCCCGGGGGCGTCTTTCCCTCCGGTGGCAGCTGCCGGGGTCCTGGGGTCGCCCTGGCCTCGCAGCTGCAGTCCCTCTGGCTAGCTTCCACGGGCCCACTTCATCTGCTCTCGGGAGAGGTCAAAGCGCAGCAGCCCACCACCGCTCAGCGCCGCCCTCCAGCGCCAACGCCAGCCCCGCCGCGCGCCCCGGCGCCCCCTGACGCCGCCGCACACGCTCGCGGCTCCCGCCCTGGCCCGCGCCACCGCCGGGGTTCACAGCCCTCGCTCGGAGGAGCCCCGACAAGGCACCTGCCCGCCCTGCGCGCGCGCGCGCACACACACAGCGGTCAAAGCGCAGCCCCAGCGCAGAACCTGACCGATGACTGCGCCCCCCCCCCCCCCCCCCCCCCCCCCCCCCCCTACGCTCCTACAACTCATTTCCAATCAACATCTTCGGTTCC